>NW_012130089.1:549354-563601 GCF_000143395.1 Atta cephalotes
TATATATATATATATATATATATATATATATATATATATATATATTCCTATCATAGCGCATTTGAGTGAGTAGGAGAGCCTCACAGAGAGAGAGTGGCAAATTACATCACGTGAATGCCCACGTCCAATCACGTCGGGGGTCACGTGACCAGATTTCTCCAATCTCTTTCATGCCTGTGGAGCTTTGATGCCAGTTTGATTTCTTTCTGTCTTCCAAACACAGAAACGTCCGAACGCAGCTATAGTCAATTCCGCCTTTTCATTCCTTCATATGGTCATAAATTATCAGAAACTTGTCCTGCTCGCCGAGAGCAGGACAAGTTGATACACTCATGATAGGGGAAACTGGGCATGAAAGAGCCATTTTTTTTTTCAAAACATGAAAAAAAAATTTAATCTGATATTAAACAATATATAATCGCTTTTTTGCTTAAGTGTCTCATTTATCTATAAGATCCATTTAACAGAAAAATAATATTTAGTCATTAACAGAGATTTAATCATCATTTTTCATAAACAAGAAATTCAACTCTTTCAATGTGATTTTGACAAAGCCATTACCTGTTTTGAAAAAGCCAAGTATTAAATTATATAAGCTTTAATACAAATAAAATCAAAATGTTATCCTTTAACAAATATTATTTTTTAGAAAATTAATAAATCTGTGACAAATGGAAAATATAATATTTCTAATTAAAAACATTGCGAAAGGAATGAAAATTTCTCTTATTGTCACATGAATTATGAGCCCAGTCAGAATTTGCACTGATATCAGTCTTCATTACTTTAAAATAATCTGCTGAGCTAAGCCCAAGCACACTGCCGTGGCTATCTATTAAACATGATAAATGATTAAAAAGAGTGAAATATAGAAGTTGAATCGGTAAAATGTTTCAGTATAGCTTAACCTAGCAGCAACATAATAATCTACAAACCAGAATGCTGTTTTATAAAACAATAGAAATATACGAAAATCAGTTTATTTACAATAAATATGCGCAGAGATGCCTCTCGAAGAAGACTGCATCTGAAGACAATCTTGTATAGAAGTGTTCTGATAGGATGTTCATATGGATGTGTTCATATATTGACGCCACGCGACGTATTGATAGCGAACGAAAACGGACTGAATTGTACTGAAAAGAGTATCCCTAGATATATAATGAAGAAGCCAGGCAAAGCAATAATAGAACTGACTTTTTCATAGCTCTCAATACTCTTTCATAACATTATGCATAAAAAATCTAATTATAGAATAGCTGATGAACCAAAATAAACAAAGAATTTGTAATTATATAGTTACGTCAATGTATAGTGTTCAATAAAAAAAATACTTTTTCTAAAAGCTAATCATAAATAAATGAAAAAGAAATTTGGAAATTTAACTTAAGAAACGTACTTTTTGTATTGATAAATTTGCATCTTTCATTACGGTAACGTCGTTTTGACGATGACTGTCAAATGTTTATGGACGATGACATAGATTTATTGTTATCAAATGAAAATATTTTTTAATTTTTGGCGATATTCAATTAGTTGAAATACGAAATGGTTCTTTCAAAATATGTTTCTTTTATGTCTCCCCTACTGAACCTTATTGTTACGACCGAAAATCCGATTGACTAAAGAAAAAAAGATTAGGCTATTTTTCACAGCGCGAAGTGTGCTCGCACGTGAGGGAGAGAATTTGCTCTTTTTTTTCTTTCATTTTCTTTTTTCTTTTTATATTTTTCCATATTATACCGTAGAAAAAATGTTGAGAAATCGCTTGCAAAAGGTCCACCGCGCACAATAAATCTTATAATTTATTTTCTTTTTCTTTCTCTCTTGATTGCTCTTATAATAATCTATTAATTAATGAACAAACTTACCTCGAAAAAGTGCTATAGATAATTGACAACTTTTCAGTAATGATCAAGATCCGGACACGCGTTGACACCTCGATTTCGAAGCTGTCACACAAATGTATTATATTATCAACAATGTTACGATATCTTTACTCGCTTATCAAGCTTAAGATTACCGTAACTTGTGTTAACATAACGATAAAATGTATGCGATAACAGTTCCGATGACTATAAATCGCGCTAGATGTATATCCATTAATGATTATCGCTGATGATCGGCAACTCGATGTTATCCTCCCCTGTATATCGTCAGTGCTCTCCTCGCTATACTTGTATAAAAATTGATTAGATAGCTTCAGCATATCGGTTCTTATCGAATTATTCATTTATCTAAATATAAATAGATCAATAATAGAGGAAATTACATTGAGCCATTTATCACGGCTTCGTGATGTTAAGTGTCCTCGTAATTTCTTCGAATTTTACGTTTAATACCAGTTAAAAGGCCTATCCGACAAGTTTCGCACGCGTGTTAGATAACGAAATATTTTTTATTGTGTTCTTATTATTTATTAACCTTTAAATAAGTAGATGAGTAGTTAAAGAAACACAAGTTGGTAAGATGAGATGCTGAAAATGAATTTTAATTTTATAGATGTATTTTTACTATATAATTTATTATGTATTATAGTTAGATTTACATTAATTATAGTCTTATGAAGTAGAGAAATGTAAAAATAATGAACTTTAAGACTTCTTTCACATCTGGGCATTTTATATTTTTTTCCAAAAGATACTAAAATTTTAAAAACAACTTATAGCATTTTCTCTTGGGAGCTACACTGGGTGCAGCCTCGCACCAGTTGCGTGTAAACGCTACATTCAGCTACACTAGAGTGGTGCACACCATGATGCGCTACGTTATTATTGTGCTAAAACTCTGTTCCCGCTTGACTTCCATTTTCAAATTTTAAATGTTACACTGGCTCTAGTTCCTTTGAGACGTAGCAAAATCCCATTTCGTGCGTAAAATTTGCATTACACCATGGAAACATGTACATCGAATGAGTTCGCTTACTATATTGGTACACTGTCTGAGTGTTGCACTAGGGGGCGATAATGCAGCCAAGAGAAAACGATATTAGAGTATTACGGCATGCTATTTAACCGAAAGAAAAGACAAATTAGCCTTTGATTATTCTGCCTTCTGCATTTATTATGTACAGCAAGGATGGAAAAAGGATAAACAAAATATTGAAGTGGATTGTTTGAAAAAAATGTTTTTCTCTTTAGAGTTTTTATTTGATTTTAATTTAATTATTTGATTTTAATTAAATAATTGAATTAGTCATTTTAGGAAGCCAATTTTTATCAAAAATATATATGAAAATTTGTAATTCTCTCAAAATGAGAGATAGAAACATAATTTCTTAAAAAAAAATCACACTCAGGCATTCTTTTCTTATAGATATTATTATAGATTTTTACTGGAAACTCATTCACATGGTCAATAATAATTTTTTTTCACATTATGCCTGTAAAATAAACAATGAAGTCTATCTTAGCATAATGAAGAATATCTTAGACTATAATTCGTTATTTTACGACATCTTTAGAAGTGCGTCATTATTTACAAAATTTTTTAAAGAAACCTACGTTGTACAAAAATTAATTATCTTAATTCATTTATTTAATAAGTCAATTTTTTTAAAATTAATTTTATTTTCGGAAATAAGTTTTAAAGTAACTTATATTTCACTCACTTGATGTATGAGACAATAAGTTATTTTTTACATATTTTTAACTTATTATAATATCTTTACTTATTTTTAGTTGTAAAAAAATGGAATGGCCTTTTTTTTCTCCAAAAGTTTTTAGGATTTCTAAAATGATCGTTTCAATTGTTATAAATTTAAAGAAAAATTAATATTCAAATCAAGATACAGGAAGGTAAAGATAATCATCAAGAAATATTATTGTATAAATGTTCCTTTTCTTTAATTGTATTTATACACAAGAATAATAGAACACGTTGAGTTGCATGTCTCAAGCAACCGGTCTAAAACTGTTTAGATTCTTCGCTTCCGCATAACTGGAACGAGATTTTATGAACGATGCGCGTACCTGTGTCTTCGCGATCTCCAATGAATCGAAGTGAATTAAATTCATTTCAAGTCGCATTCATGTCCGAAGCTCCATCTTTGGCGGATGCGTATCTTTAAATCGGTTGAACTCATACTTATCGAACTTTAAGGTTTTAGGCTGTAGTTAAAATCATCCTGCTTGCTAATTGGATGCACATTTCTTTCTTGTCTCGATAAAAAACATAGCGTAAGAATTATTCCTTTTTTTCATCGGAAAAGGCTAAAAAGTGTCAATAATGCAAGATGCGCCGAGAAATCGGACATATTTTCGTTCGTTTGTTCAATATAAAGAGTCGCCAATAATTGACACCTGATGACGTCAGGTCACCTACGGCTACCTGACTGACGTTTCCTGTTCCCCGCTGTTAATGCTAGCCACGAAGACGACGAAGACGACAGCGACTGCATGACGTTCCATTCGCCGGGGCTAAACATAGAAACGATATTAAAAATACCGACACTCAGCGCGGCGCGACACTAGAGCGAGTATCTTTCCGGCTTCGTCATGTGGAGCACTTATTACGAGACAAACGCGTATTCTAGTCGCACGTCTCGCGCTTGCGCCTCAAGTTCTCCTCTTTCTTCTCTTTCTTTTTCTCTTTCTCTTTCTACATATATATATGTGTAAGTGTATTTGTCGTACGTCATTAAATTTAGATCCTAGAGTTTACCGGCGTCAAGAGATCTTCACGACACCTGTTCTTCTTTTCTTTCGGTACACCGAATTATACTGGGTCTGTTCTTATTCCTGCACTACCTGAACTGATGTACATAATACAATAAGTGAAACAAATATACGTTTTATACCGTGTGCATCAGTTCAGATTGGAATAAAGAACAGATCTTCTACCAAAGGCATGAATTGCACCATTCATGTATAAAATTGATTGATAAAGAGAGATAGGATGCTAGTCTCTATTTCTTTTTATTCAACCAATCACAATATAAGGAAGAAATATTCCTTTTTTTGCTAACTGCGTTTCCTATTCTAAAAGTGAATAACGCTGTTCATTTTATGTCTTTTTCTTTTATGTCATTTTCCTAAAAAGATACGAAAAAGAATGGAAATATCTATTTGAACTGCAAATATCCTTTCTCAATTAGTATCATTTTACCTGAAGTACTGGAATTTATTTATAATTTTCACCAATCAGTTCGTTTCCCGTTGCTAATCTGTATTTAAACCGTCTCGCAGCGATTGTAGAAGTGAGATGGGAACTAAGCTGAAATTTATAGTCGAAATTAATAGTCGAAAGTTACAGAAATAAATGCGTCGGCATTGGTCCGAATCAAAAGAAAAGAATTGCTTATTCATTGGAAAGAACAGTTTGTTCATTGGAAATGTTCTTCAAAGCTGTTTCTTTAGTTATGAAATCTTCCATTCCTGGCTTCTTGACACTAAAAAGGGTCGTGCGGGTTATCTAGCTCAGAGCGTTGTATATTTACTTTTACTTCTTATCATCGTCTACCTACGATATCTTCGTCTCGTCAGAACGTTTAGATCTTTAACATGAAGTGTGAATATGCATAACCGAATCGTAAAGAAAATCTTAGCAAGAGTTATATCAAAAGTTTCGCCGTTTATTAATCGGTAATGAAATAGACTATGTTTTTTAAAACAAATTTTTCGTAATTTAAAAAATCAAATATATTAATATAAAACAAAGTCTCATGTCATTTTTTTGAGTAAAATACACTTAATGTAAGAACCATTAACATATACTCGTTATTGTTAAAGTTTACTTTAACTGTAAATTTCGAAAAATATAGTTATATACAGTTGTATACGATTTCCTAAATTGCAAGTATTTACCAAGATGATGTAGAGCGTTTCCGTGCAAAATTACTTATCTTAACGTTATCTATACGAGCATCATTGTAACGATGCGCTTATCTGTTACAATGCTAACTAGTGTAGATACGCGATAAATTTCGACGGTAATAAATAAAACCGCGAAACTTTCGCCTGGCGAAAGCTTTCTGTTATTTGTTCTACTGTTCGACAAGGAGCGCGATTAAATTGCAAAATTTGATTGTTGATAGCGTGTTACATTGTTCGATTGATGACAATTGGCGCCTGCTGAGTAATATTTTATGATGTTGTGCTTGTACGACATTTATAAATAGAGCCGGGCGTCGAAAATCGTCTTCTGGCAATTTGACAGCGAAGTCTCCTCGAAACGAGGGACAGCCGAGAGATCTTTATTCGTTCTCGAAAATCTTGCATTGAATCGGAAAAAGAAGTATGAGTCGTGAATCATTATAGTTCCTCCGTCTCTGCGACGTCTCGTGCTTTCCGTATAATATATTTTTCAACCCGTTATTCTTACGAGTGCGCATACACACACTGCTAATCGGATAGTTTCCTTGACATGTTTCGGTCATTGGACTAACATGAGAGATCTATTCTGTCATCTCGTCGTAAATCGCATAGTGATGCCAACAAAAACTTGCCACTCATATTTTTCCACCCAGATACCACGACTTCAATATAATTATGCAACTTTCTATAATAGCCGCCATTTATCATTTATCTTTCAATAAATCGAATTAAGTTTAGGTGTAGCATCAGATTAATTCTATAGTACGAAAATGCTCCACGACAAGTTTCATGACCGTTTGTGATTTCAATTAACATTCAATTAACATTCCTGTCGAATCTTTTATTATGTGTTTATGTAATAATCATTAATAATTACTTATATGCAGTTACTTATAGTGATTTCAGCAATTCCATTTAGATTTTAGATTCCAAGACTGATAACGTCAAAACTTCATTAATTAATTGAATATTTTAATGCAATCGTTTTATCATACATTTTAAGGTCTGTTTTTTATTATTGCACTCTCTGAATTGCACAAGATGCAATAAATTGGAGTGAAACAAACGTATTTGTTTCATTTTAACTTATTGTACCATATGCACCAATTTAGAGAATGCAGCAATAAAAAACGGACCTATCAAGTTATAGAAATTCTTTGTAAAAAAGAATTATTAGATACATCTTCATAAACTTTTATGGTGCATTTATTCTTATTTGATATATCATCAGTAGGATTAAATAAAGACAGGAAAAAAAAATAAATTTATCTGATATAATTCACTTAAGTTTTCTTTGTCAGTTTCGAGAGTACAGGTTCTTAAACTAAACTAAAATGACATTTCACGTCTAGAACATCAACAATGTGAAGTTAGTCAATAACTATATTAGGACTCTCGAATTTTAAACAATAAAAAAAAGATAAATAACAGGCTAATGAGAGTCAACAATGACAAACGACATAATTATTTAGTGAACAATCAATACTCAGATATTGGATTGATGTCTTCTTTATTTTGAACGTTTCACTTTGGAATCCTCTTCAGCAAGAATAATATAAATATAATTAGCTCACATATCCATAATGCCTAAGTCACCGAAGTTAGTATTGCGATTAGTACTCGGGATATAAACACGTCGCAATCAGGATGGCCGAAAGAGCATCTCGTGGACACGGTGGCGACAAAAACGCAAAGGTCCTTTTTGCGTTAGCGTCTACGAGCTAACGAGGAGTGCGAATCTTTTCGCCCGCTGTCCACGATTTGCACAAATTATTAAAGGAGCCCATGCGGATTTGCGCAAGGCATTTAGAGGGCACGCGCTAATAGCGACTCACACGAGTGAGTTATTTAGTGGTCTAGTTTATACCGCCGTATAAATATACATCCTGTACGAGCTTCGTATGTTCTCCGTATGGAATGATATAGTGCGTTTCTTGCGTACGATGAATATCGGAGAGATAAAATCGGATAGTATACGCATAATGCGCATATTCCATTAATTTTTATTGCATAAAATAGTAGTGTACGTCTCAAGGAAGAGAGTTTATGTTTTTATGAATGCTCTTACAATCTCTGTTCGAGAGGATGAATAATCGCTCAACAATATCTTACATTTATGTATTAAAATCTATTATAGATGACAAATTTAATGCATGGAATCTTGTATATATAAATAGATTTACTGTTATAATATCTAAAACAGATTCACTGCTACACAAAATCTTTTCAGTTACTATTCTGATCTGTCTCTACTTTTCTCCTAAGACAGATGGATTACCTAAAAAGTTTTAGATTTTATTGCGATTATATGAGTTGTATATAATGTTCACATCTTGACGGAAAAGCAGCAGAACTCGCGTTGATAATCTACAATTTCGGCTTTTTGTACTTATTACCAATGCGAGTTCTGATTGGCCACTGCTTTTTCGCTTTCTGCTTTTTCGTATATACCGTAATAGTCCTTCTTGGACCCTTTTGTTCTATTTAAATTTAATTTCACTTTTTCCCTGTCTCTATTCTATCCAGTCGCATCTGTCTTTCCTTCCTTTTTTCTGCTATATTATTCAAATCCATTCTTTTTTGTGTTATTATTCTTATCATGCCCTCTTTTTCCTTTCTCTCCTCTTCTTCTCTTTCTATGTCTGTCCAAGATTTCCATTGAAAAGCATTCGAAAAAAACGAATTCGAAAAAATTCGAAAAAATTCGAAGAAATTCGAAAAAATAAAATTTTGCAAATAATATACAAAATTTATCTTACTGTATTATATTAGGTCCATAAAATGTATATTTTTTTATCTCAAAAGAAAAGGATAATAAATAAGTGTTTGTATTAAAAAGTCTGTACTCTATAATCTTTTTTTTTTCTTCAAAACATATAAAAACATATAAAAACATCAACGAAGTGTGAATTTTGTCTAATTTTGTCACTTTACAAGCTACCTACTTCGAATAGGTGGGATATCCGAGCATAGTTTTTCTTAAATATTTCATACTTTTCAATTGGCAATAGAGCTCGATTTAGTATCTTTCTATTATTGATTATTTGACAGATTATTTGAAGTAGTAGTAGGTTATCGATATTGAAGCAGTAAATAGTGATAGATATCAAACATGCCAGGTGTTTCAAAAATCCATCTACTTACTCAAAGGTTAAAGATATAAAAATTGAAAAGCTTAAAAAAGAACAAAAAAAGAATGAAGAAAAAGAATGATTGATTTTTGGTCCAATAAAAAAGATGCCTTTTTAAAAGCAAATTGAAAGCAAAAGAATCTTTTTGTGTGCTTGCTGATCTTCTGATAACCTTTGGACATTGAGTGCCTGAATACCTGAGACCAAATTTCCTGCGAGCAGCACAATTCATTGATAAAACATTGGCATACATTGGGTCAATGTTGCGCCGATTATGCTATTAAGATTAGAAACTATTTATATTTTCTAACAAACCATTCATTTGTTATTAATAGCTATTATTACAATAATGGTTTTTATATTAGAATTCTATTTACACTAGTATGTCCGATGAATACGAAAATTTGTAATTGAGCTCCAAATTGTATTTATTCAAAATTTCCCGTAAAATTTCCCCATAAAAAGATGTAATCATATATTCTTTCAAAATTTTGGATTTTCAAAAAATATTTATTTATAAAAAACTGAATATTTAACAAGTATTCATATTCATTCAAACTAAATATAAACTGAAAAAAGCTCCAATAAGCAATCGTTATCCCTTAACTATAATCGATATTTTGATGACTTAAGTAAAGAAATAGAATTTTATTTATTTTTGTCATTGTAATATTCAAATTTTATGAAGAAAACTTAAAAATTTTGAAAAATATTTTAAAAAGCAATACATTTTTTATTTATAAATATCTGTTTGAAAAAGCATCATACATCCGATATAAATCCAATTATATCAGTAATGTTATAAATTTTATAAGATATTTTATAAGATATCTTGGACGCTCATTCGTTCATTATCTGTGGACATTAAATTCCGAAATATATTATTTATATCCAACAAAAATATCTTTGTTTAACCTATAGGTTAAATAAGGACATCACATAAATTGTGGATTAAGCGCACGTAGTCATTGGTTTTATAGATTTTTGTTTTCTCTTGCAGACTTGCAAGCTATATACAAATAACACAAAGAGTAAAAGTGAATACAAAACGAAAATATTCATTCAAATGGAATGAAAAAATATTTATTTGTTCGTTTATTGACGATTAAAAAAAGAAGTATATTCGAATGAGTATTTTCATTCACTTTTTATTCATTTATTCGAATATTAGGTTTTCATCGGACACATAAATTACATAGTGCATTTTCGATTGATGAAGAAAAATTTACGAAAGGCAAATATTTCGAAGTGAGTGTCTTACGTCTACATTTAGATTTTGTTTCTACATTTACATTCATTTTATCGGGACGCACGAGTCGTTTGTCATTGTAGATAGTAAAATATGATATGACATCGATAAGATAAAAGCGACTTCTACTACTGCTAAATTGTTATTAATGTGTTTAAGAAGCTATGATTATCTAATATCAATTTGCTTCTGTTAATATAAATATTTAGCGTGAGAAAGGAAAGAAAAGATCGCGTACAGAAAAACATTTATAAAAGCATTTATAAAATAAATGCTATTTTAAGAATATTCACTACGATTATATCGAAATGTCATTTCGTGATTTCAATGGGTAAAAATTGCTATAAAGAATATTAGAAGAATTATTTAAGATTTATACATGTCTCTCTCGAATTAGCAATTAATTAATTAAATCTTCCGTTAATTTTGTTCTACCAATTATATATTATTGGTATATAAACATTTTACCAATCACGTTCTTCCAAAACTGTCAGTGTAATAATATAAAAATAGTATAAAAATATTATATTTATTTTAAAAAATTTCTTTTTCTTAAAAAATTCTTTTTATAGAACAGCTAAAATATTTTAACATAAATAATAAATTATCATAAAATATTATCATAGAATAAAGAAAAGTTAAGATTTAATTACTAATTACTAATATGTACTCCTATTAGATTAAGATTACTCTATTATTATTTGATATATTTGATGTTTTCTGTAAATCTTCAAATTCATTATCTGTTTATCAATAATAATTATATTCAACGTTATGTTGCAAAGGAGACGAAAACATCTAACTGTTTACATAGAACACATAGCTTAAATCTATTCTCACATATCTTAATTGATTAAATTGAGCTCATATTTTTGCTCTTCATTCGTGTTTATGAAAACACTGCAAATATAAGATGCGAGTTTAGGACCTTGACAGCATTGAAACGTTTTGAAATTGAGAAGTTAATCGCGATTTATTGTGAATTTGATGCCGCGTACTTGTTTCGCAAGCGCGTGATCATCCAGCGAGGAAATTGCCGAAACGACAAAGAGGAATCATGTAATCATCGCATAAGTCATTAGAGCAATGCGTCTAAAATATTAGGATCAAGTTATCTGTTAAACGTCGGAGATAAGACGTATCGTTCGTTCAACCGGCATTTACTTCGTAATGATGAACATTTTTGATACTCTACTCAGTTTCAATTACGATTCACGAAGAATCTTCGCCTTCGAAATAAAGTTTGTTTGAGAGAAGTTATTTCCTATGTGTCTCTATTTTCTATCTATTTTTTAGAAATCATTTGATCCATTAATGGAACAAAAGAAGGTGATATATTCTTCACAATTCCTTTGCTCAGGTTTAACATTTAGGATCATTTTCACAATATATTATAGGTTACCTAAACAGATTAAAAATTACCAACAGATTCAACAATGAAATTCATTCATGTCAGTTACCTTTATTCTTTAGGTAACCATATATTGTAAAATCGAGCTTTAGGCTACTTTCGGAAATCACAACACTACACTTTCGTTTTATCCCGTAAATACATTGAAAAAAAATATAGTCTATTTTAATAAATATTTAGTTGAATACTGCCAACTAAATATTTATTAAATAAAAAGATATATTTATTTGATAAAAGAAATGTTAATTTGATTTAACAATCTTTTTTTTTATTGAACAAATATTTATTTACTGTAAGTAAATGTTTAGTTGGCAGTATTGAACTAAATATTTATTAAAATTAACTATATTTTTTTCTCAGTGCACAACAGAGCAGTAAGTCTTAAGCATAAGAAACTGACAAATCGTAGTTTAATTTTTAAATTTTCCAAGAGTAATTTTGCGATCTTAAGGATGCCCTCCGACGCATGTATTCGATCAGGGTGTTTTTTATTTGTTATCTTTTTTTTATTTTTGTTTTTTATTTTTATTTGTTATCTGGCTTGCAGAAGTAATTCTGTGCAAAAAGAGAAATGGGTCAAATCATTTTGAAAAAAATTGCTCCAAGAACGTTCCAAACTTCAATCAGCGGTCGAGTACCTATACAGTTTTCTAACTATAAATAATCGATTTTTGAAAGCTTACTACACCTATTGTGTTTATTCTTATTGTTAAACAAGGATAAAATGGTCTGATAATGGTTTCGAACGCAGTTTTAGCATTTTTTAATACCTAAAAGAAGTGTAACGTATTCATTCTTCAATACAATAGCATTTATGTATTTAGCTTTGATGTGCCGTGTATAATGAAGCTGCGCACTACATCACAATGAAAGAAATAGAGAATAGACAATAAGAATCTCAACTTACCAGAAACTGCGTATTCCACAATACACGATTTCTGATAGATTTAATATTCTTATTGTCTATTCTCTGTTTTCTATTCCATTGTGCGTTTCTAAAAGAACTATCACTCATTTATCCTATTTATTTATGACTTTACAAATTATAAATCGCTTACTCCGTTCTGCTTCGTTACTTTAGAACTCTTTGAAATAAGTCTAATCTAGTTTGTTTTAAATATGTTTTAAATATATACTCTATTTAACAACTCATAGGACTTCAAATTATAACGTAAACTTTTAAACAGTTTGTAAATTAAGAACTAAGATCGATATTCATGCGTTTAATATTTCAGTTTTAATATCGGACTATCGAAATATATGTATTTTTCCAGACAATTACAATAGACGATTGAAGATCCATGAATGATTTCTTTATACTCGCGATATATCTCGGTTTTAGACATCTCGTTTATATTATTTAAATTTAAGGTAATAAATATTTAAATTTCTTTCTACTTATTTGTTACACTGAAGGTTGCTCGGTAAAAGAATCGATTTTTTTAAATTAATCTGAATCGCAATTACAAATATCGATTCACTAAAAGATTGAATGTCAAAGAATCAATTCGACAAAGATTGATCGAGGCTAAGTGCATACTACAGTTCTCTTCGTAAAAAAAATCGATTCCAATGTATATAGCCGATCACAGAAAAGTTGCAATACTTTTTTTCAATGTATTTCGGAAGTTAGTTTTGTTCGTAGAATGAAATGTTAATGATTGGATTCATAAGTAAGAACCAATCTCTCGATGAACAAAGCTGCACTCTGAAACTCATTGAAAAAAAATTGCAACTTTTCTGTGACTAGCTATATACAGACGATCGATTTCGAGTCTTAAAAATCGTTCATTCGATTCATTGATTTAATTGGAGATCTGAATTGATCTAAAAAGGTAAAAGAATCGATTTTTTAAAAAATATCGATCTTGGATCGGACATCTCTCGGACACTGAAAATAATTTAAATTGTAAAAACGTAGAAACGTGTGTAATTGTCAATTACTACTACAAATTTTACGTATTACTGTTCAGTGTCGGTTTATATTGGCTGGCATTTTTTACTTACTTTGATTTATAAAAGAAGTTCTTTCTTATTATTAGCTTTTTCAAATTTTTTACCTAAAAATACATAATTGTTCTTATATTACAGTTTTAAATCAGATTCTTCTATATGGTTCATAAATCATGTTCTTAAATGTTATTTCTAATAATCTTTTCTATATAGATCTTGATTTTCGAGTTTTTAAACTTTGACAATTAGCCTTTGGAGAATAAAGTAACTGTTCCATTAATAAGGTGTGGAAAAATTATTGAACACGGACTTTCTTTTTTGACCTATACTGTATCAAAACCATTGTTATTTTAATCCGAGGATATATACCATTGTTGGGATTTCTTTTCTAAGTCATAGTTTAGTTTTCACTTTTATAGAAAATTTATTTTCTTTCAATAGCATTATTTTCATTTCACTAATTTTACTTTAAAATTTATGTTGTTTCCACAATGCTGACATTTTCTTTTCATAATGCTGACAATATTGAATATTTTCTCATGGTGTTCGATTTACTTTCTTTTTTAGATATTGGCAGCTAAATTGAGAGCCTATTACAATTTATAAAAATCAATAGTTCACAGCTAACAAATTTTCTTTTAAACTTCATTATTGTTGTTTTTTTTTTTTTTTTNTTTTTTTTTCCACGAT
>NW_012130089.1:565062-566719 GCF_000143395.1 Atta cephalotes
CCTACGATCCCCATGGCTATCTAAAGCCAATGGCTATCTAAAGCTTATTCGAAAGTGATTTTTTTATTCACTGTAAAAAAGTTTTTCTTAACAATTTTTTGAAACAATAAGACATAAAACTTGATATCACAAGGAATAATATGAAATTTGTCTGAATATGGCTTCCAGTATTCATTTTTAAAAAATCATTGAGCAAAGTAAGTAGTAAAATAAATAAAGTCGTTATTTTTTTGATCGGCGGCAGTAGACGAAGACTAAAGACATTTTATATTGTATAAAAAAACTTGTATAAATACATTAACACTTATGGAATATCTTATACCATATAAAAGTGAAATAAATATTTTTATAAAAATTTTCATAATGATGAATATTAATGTGCTCATTAGATTGAATTGTAGTCGGAGAACGTCCTTAAATCGCGAGTACGCTCACCGGCCGCCTGACGCGGCGCCTTTTCAACCGATACTGCCGATACTCCGGATAGTCGTCAGTCACGCGCGGACCGCCGACTCGACCGACCGGTGTGGATTGTGGGGCGTCGCGGAGTGTCGTTTCTCGCGTGACTCGTGTTAAGACTCCCGCGAAATTCGCGGATCGATAACACGTGTGCTCGATCAACCCATTTCGAGTACCAGCGCGATTGAACTTTGTTACGTTCATCGATCGTCAACGGTGGAAGCATACTTGCTATAGGAAAGACACGAACTGGATGTGGCAATCGCATCCGGACCGGACGAAGACGATTGGTCTCGGCGACACGCCGGACACGCGTCTCAAATGCGGCCGCGATGGGGAAATCGATCGGCGATCACATCGCCACCGACGTCGCTGTCGCGCCGTCCCCTCGATGACGATCGCCCGCACGTGATCGAGCGAATCGGACGCGCGGACTTTTACCGAAACCGGTTTTCTACGCCAAGCGCGCCTCGCGAGAGAAACGATTTGCACGCGTGAGCCGCACGGATGTGACTCCTAAGGAAAATTCGTTCACGACACGTAAGAAACTATCGCGGCAACGTTCGCTCTTCTTTTTTGAATGGATTCCTGACCTTCAGGATCGTTAAAGACTTCTTCTTTCCGATCTTCTCTATGAGATCTTAATATTCACATGCCACTGATTCAGAGATTCAAAGTTTTTATTTTGAACGAGAAAGAAGAATGCACATTGGCATGCAGTTGGACAGGAGAATGAGCAATGACGCGCCAGGTATAAGTAAGTGTTTGATTGAAACTGAAAGAAATTGCAGTGTGCACCTGAAAAAAAAAATTTGTTTTTCGAAAGCGTCTTTTGTATAAACACTGAGAGAAAGGATTTTGTTAATTTAACAAACCACCAATACTTTTAACCGATAATTGGTAAATACTTGACAACAAGTTTTGTTGTTGTGATTGCTGCTAGTTTGTACCAACCAATTATTAGTAAACAAACTATATAGAATATAATCTATATAACCTATTTTTTGGATAGACTTTAGACTCGTTTACATTCGTAGATGATCGTAGAGCCTTAAGTCATAGGAAACCGACTAAGTTAAATATAGGGAGAATACTTCACTAGAATTGGTCAATTTCTTACGATTTGAAATCTTGTAACCATCTACAACTTATATATATATATATATATATATATATATATATATATCTTATTGTACTA
>NW_012130089.1:566739-585805 GCF_000143395.1 Atta cephalotes
ATATATATATATATATATATATATATATATAATCTTATTTGCTAACGATACTATTGATTATTTGTTACATTGACGAATTAATTTGGAATTGTAACAAATCGATCGTTTTTTAAACAATATCACATTTGCTTTCCCTTGATTTGTTTCTATAACAAAATCATTTTTCTCAGTGAAGCCAGTTTTACATTAATTGCAAGCCGATCGCAAGTTCGTTGCGACAGCCAATATGAAGTGTTGATTTCAAAATGCAAGCTTCATATTGGATGTCGCAACAAACTTGTGATCAGCTTGCGTCTAATGTAAAATGAGCTTTTGGTGTGTCGCGATATAAGAAGAAATGCAAATAATAATATTTGACAACATTTTATAAAACTCTAATTTTTTTTAATTCTATAATTTTTTCAATCAATTTCTTATAAACCTAAAAGGAGAGTCCTCACACATATGAATTGGGATCGAATACGGAAATATCGGCTTCTTATACATAGAGTCACGTGACATCTTGAATATATATTTAAGACATTATTAAGTTAATATTCCTCAAGAGCAACTTACTAACTAAGAACTTGAACCTAATTATTAGATCTAATCTCGTGTTAGAATGGATTCTAGATCAACAATAAACTTCTAATAAACTGATAATGAAATAAGGATGTGACATTTTTTTTTTTAAAAGCAACGGTAATGATGAAATAGTCCTACGATTGTATTATGAAATAATTATTCGCGTTATACGAAAATCACGATTACGTCGAATTGCCATATTAATGAGCGAAAGCGGGCTTTGCTGTTAACGATTAAGTCCCCTTTCACTATCATCTGCATCATTCGTTAATTATTAATGAGCTTTCAGAAGAGAATGTCAGTTTTTTGAAAATTGAATGGATATCGAAAAAATCGTAATTCTAAATTTTTATATTGATTTTGTGGAATAAAATATATTCTATTTTGCTTGCAATTTTTATCTATTTTTTTAAATATGTGTATAAGACGGTTCTAATAACAGTTTTTTTCTAATAAGGGGCAGGCAAGAATTACAAAATGAAAATCAGCTTTAATTAAAAAAATGTATTTGCAAATAACTTAAAAGGTGTTTATTAACTAAACAAAACATTAGTGCATAATTCTTTATTTTTTTATCGGAAAATTAATAGTTGTTCAAAATTGAGTGACATATTGTACCGACTCATTTTATGACCACTGACAGTTATTCAGTGGCATTGAATAATGAACGTAGTAAAATATCTTAACGTTTAACTTTCGGTTCACGTATTTCCGATTCAAGTTCTATCAATGGATCTTTCTTTTAAATAAAATATTAGAATTATATTTTTTACTTTTAATGATAAATAAATTGTTAAAAAATATAAAAGTTGAAAATTTTATTTTTTTACACCGTATTTGTTAATAAACAAGTTTAATCTATTAAGTTTTATCTATTAAAGATGAAATTTATAATAAAAGCAATTGAAACTTAATATTTTATTATTACTATTATTTTACTATTATATGCACTATTATATGCATAGTTGAGGTAAAATATCGTTACAACTTTTCAGATCCATTTTGGTTAAATCCGATTTAAATCTTATTGACGAATCTTTTTCTTTCAGAATGTTAAAATGAATATTTTTAGAAGATAGATTTAAATAAATTTGTTTGTCATAGAAATCGATTAAATCCTGAAATACTTAATACATTTTATTGTATTAGTAACTGAAATATGTATTTTATAAGTCAAAATATTTACATTTTACTTTTATATTAAAATTAAATCAGTGTACAACGGTTTTAATATGCATCAACGCGCACTAGTACTTCCGATCGAATTCGCCATTAGTTTACATAAATTCTAGTTCAACAATATTATAATTTAAGTATTTAACTTAAATTTGATAATAAGAATATTGATCAATAGGACAATAGGATAATACAAGTACTTACAGCTTCCAAAATTTTATTTATTGTGCCTACAGATTGTAAATTAACCTGGGAGGTAATAAAAAAAAATAACAAAAGGAGTAGAACGTTTATATTAATAAATAAAATGTAAAAAATTTCAATATCTGGTAATAAACTTTTATAACATAAATTATTCATAAAATTATCTTTAAAAAAAATTTAATTCTAACATTTTGAAAGAAAAAATTTCATCTATGTGTTTGAACTGTATTTGACTCGAAAAAACATTATCTGATAATCCAATGGATTCATATCTAAGCCTCATATCTATACCTCAGGTATCTGAAAGATCATTTAATTTCCTTCATTTTTGCTTGAGAGCATTTTGATATATCTCTCATTTGTGTTAAACTCAAATGGAAAATGTAAAAATGCTTTTTCCGGTCTGATTTGGAATCATTGGTCCTATTTTTATAGACTTTTAAATAGAATTTTAAAATATTTTAAGTATTTTTGTTAGTATTGAA
This sequence comes from Atta cephalotes, assembly GCF_000143395.1. Classification (NCBI taxonomy): domain Eukaryota; kingdom Metazoa; phylum Arthropoda; class Insecta; order Hymenoptera; family Formicidae; genus Atta; species Atta cephalotes. Next base: position 569,169 of record NW_012130089.1, read on the forward strand.
TAAAAATGAGCAATTTGTCAGTCAAGATAAAAATTTTATTTAGAAAAAAAATTACTGACAATTTATATTATTAGAATTGAAATCAATAAAACTTAATTAATATGATGATTATTTCATGATATTTTACTGATTTAATTCCTTGATCTGATCGGTCGATTACCACTATAATCCTTATAAGTTATCTATTGTACTGTCCGATTTAGATACAGTCCTTTCGAACTTTGGAACAAATTTTGCAATAAACCGCAAAATGATCACAAAACTCTTGATATTTTTGAAAATGCTTGAATTCTACACTCTTTAATTATTTTAAATTAATTACCTTTCTAAAAATTTTTTACATCTTTTAAATAATGAATTACAACGATTTTTTTTTTTAATTTTCGCCCGATATCTTATAAGAACTTTACATTATAAATAGTATTTGCTTAATCATGTTCATTTAAATTTAAAAAAATCCTAGAATACGGTTTAGGCCATTCTCCCCTACACACACACATATATATATATAATAAATTGATCAAAACGACTCTTGAGTTACTACTCTTATGTTTATTAAATTCTTAATGATCTTTTCTAATGAGCTTGAGTATAATCTGATTTTAAATAACTTTAATTTTTTCAACTTTTATAATAAATTTATAATAAATTTTATAATAAATTTTATATACTGTCTAAAAAAATTTATTCTCTAAAAAAAAAATTCAATTTTAACATTTTGGAAAAAAAGATCGGTGGTAGAAGGTGAGGATACGAACTGGTTTCCATGAATGAACTTGACCTGAAAAGATGACGATTCTACCATCTGAGCTACGAGTGCATTCTTAAGTAAAGATATCCACAAAACGATTCTTGAGTATACGATTTGATTTTGAATTTTTTTTTTGTTATAAAGAAGAAGATCACACGCATGTCTAATATTCTTCCTACAATTAATAAGAATTTTTCTATTTGCATTTTAAATTAAATTAATTTTATAATATATAAATGAAATATTATTTAATTTATTTAAAAACTTATTTGTTCTAAATTAAAGTATTGAATTCTAATTCTTGCTTGTGTGCTGCTAATAAAGGAAAATTAAAATTTAGCCTGTACTTATCTATCATTATCTACAATTATAATGCATTATGACAATGTAGAATCGTACGATCGAGTCACATTTCATTATGATTAACCTTGTTATATGTAACTATTTTTCAAGCCACGTCTCCGCAGTTTGATAATCTTAAATGCCAGTTAAAGCCATAGATTTAAAGAAAGTGGAGATTCCCCTCCAAAATATAAATAGTTCCACCAATCCCTCCTTCGAATAAGGTTTTATCACACTTATATAGAGGCGTCTACAATGTGATTTCAAGGTGTAAAACTCCAATAAAGATTGACCAATTACAATCGATTGTGATCAATTTCTTTTTTAAAGTACTCCTTAAAATCTCATTGTAGATGCTACTTAAGCTAAGATTGGAGGTTGTAATTGTTGTAAGCCTCACCATTCATTCGATTAGGAATTCAATTATTTCACCATAAGTCATAAGATCAACCCAATTTAATAATGATTGATTCTAACATTAAAATGGCATAAAATTTATTTCGTAAAAGTTTATAAATGTTTATTGTAATGATAAATATTGAAATTTAGATATATATTGTTCAAACATTCGTCTCGTTTGAATTTCGTCATTCGACGTCAATACTGCGTGTTTTCTTGCAACCATTGCGTCGGCATCGCTCTACTCTCTAGCGTTAGACATTTTGCATACGTCGAAAACACGTGGTGTCCGAAAGTGGGGGAATGAAGACTCCGTGCTGAAGCTCGTGTGAACCCCGTGGTATCACGAGTCTTCGTACCTCGCCACGTGCTCGCCAAGTTTGACGGGAAAACGCGCGCGAACGCGAGATTTTATGTCAAAGCACGTTTCGCCATGGATATTTAAGATTTAAAAAATTAAAAAAATCGAATTTGCAACGAATTTATTTCGACGAGTTGTCCAAATCGCCGAAATGTTAAATTTTATGTAATTTTGATCGCAGATATTTTTGAACAAAGTAACGTCAGATGCGTCAGATTAATATAGTATAAATAGTATAATATTATAATACTATTATAAAAGCTAAAAACGAACTGTTAAATTCATAACTCAAATTATATCCACAAGTGAGTTTGAGTTATTTTTAATTATTTTTATAGGTCGCCAATGCTTCTACTCAATATGTCGTTTTAGTTTAACTAAAATAATATAATTAAATAACTTAATTCAAGAAAAAATGTATTAAATGACCCAAATCTAGTTTATTATTTGCTAAACACATTATACATACATATACATTAATATGAACCACTTTACTTTGAAATTAACTATACATAAAAATGGATTGATTTGTATTGTGACACATATAGAAGTTAAAAATAACAAAATTGTTATTTTAACTTCTATATGTTATTTAATTCACAAGGGATTAGTTGCCGTTATTTTTTCGATTTAATAGTGTATCGTTTAAACCTACATGTTTGTAAGCGGGATATCATATAAGTGTTCACCTTCGTGACATCTGTGTGACGTGTTGTCAGCATACTTTGCATTGAATACGGCGATTACATACCTCAGCCTAACCGAATCCATATGCAATGCATTTCGTTGATCAACGTAGGTCAATCTTGATTATGGTGTTTCGATCATATTCTTAATTTTCGAGATTATGCAATCCTTTACTCTTTTGACTTGTAAATAGTAGAGTAACGAAATTATAAATATAAGAGATTGAAAAGAGATTGAAAAGAAATTTTTTAAGTTTTTAAATTAACAGTTAGGTCAAATATGTTCCTAGGCAAACAATGACATTTTAAATTCGAAGTGTTTAACTTGTATATATAATTTATTTATTTTGGAAAGCATTATAGCACTACACTATAAAAAATACGCGATAATAAGTAAGCAGTAGAGAGAGAGAGAGAGAGAGGAAGGGGGGATCTTAATATTAATTTTTTTACTACTCGTCTTATTGCTTAAATTTTTTTGGATGCCACAATCTTAAATCTGATCCTTGTTTTATCCAACTAAAGTTTATTCGTCGTGCTTTTTTAATTGCACAGTAATAAAAAAGTGATGAAGTTTAATATATGAAAGGAGAGAAAAAAGAGGAAGAAAAGGAAAGGGAAAAGTTTTCGTTGATCCATTATCGTTTTTGAATACAGATTTTTTTCGCCGAGAAGATAAATTACATCGTAAAATAATAACAATGATGCGACTGTCGCCTAGACATACGAAAGCGAGAACAGCTAATTTTACGCTGTCGGGTTACTGGACGTTATCTTACGTAACTTCAAAACTCGAGCGCTAAGTTTAGGTCTAGTTTCTCTCTCTCTTAACTCTCTAACGGCGGGTTTCGTTTCCGGAGACGCCACTCTCTTGCGAAATACATATGCATCTCTTCTTTGAGGAAAGATTCTCGTCACTTAATTTACAAGATATTGACATAATAGTCAAAAGATTCAAGTGCTTTAAAATTCATAATTACATCATTTACGAAACAAGATATTGCATTTGAAACAAGTTTCATATTTTTATGAGAGCTATTTTAAGTCTTCTATATCGTGTCGTTGGAGCGATTGTTGAATTAGAATACGCTAGTATTTGATATAATTTTTTTTCAAATGGGAAATTGTAATCTATTTTATTTATAATCTTGCTCAGAAATTATTCCAATAGGCTCGGCTGATAACAATTATTTGCCAATCATGTAACTTATCTTTCTCTCATTCCATATATCACATTAAAATTTGCATACAAGATATTTTAATGATTTTAATATTTTGAATATATATCTCTTTATTTTAATTTCATTCTGACAAGATAATTTTTCGAGTTAGAGATTCTCAAGTTAGGGATTGGATACCGTTTAGATTATTTTTAATTGATTCGTTTGGTCCGCTTTATTTAAGATAATGCTTAATATATGTATAATGAGATGCATGTATATCTATTTAATTTTTATCTTATAATATTTATGCGTTTGGTTATTTAGGATACTTCAAGACAACGTCCAATGTTGAGTATTTCTATTCGGAGGTAATTTCTTATCTTTCTATGTCCGCTTTTCTTTTCTTTTCTCTTTATCGTATCGTATGAAGCATGTTCCCTCCAACTTCGGTCTCTGTTTGACCGAACGCAAATCAGTCCGATACTCGCGCTAAATATGGAACCAGCGGAACACTTGGATTATTTTGAGAACGACGAGTTTCTAGCATTACTTAGTAGGTGTGACCGCCTGTTAAATCACGCCGTAGGTAACGGGTATTGCTGAAAGTCGCATTCATTGGTCTCTATAAAGTTTACGAGAAAAAAAGTCTTTCTTAATTTCTCTCCTGTCTGATGAGCAACATATGTCAAGATTCTAGGAGTGAGAGACTACCGAAAAATTTAGATCGATCCTAGCCAAAACATATTACATCTTGACCGTGAATCCTACGATTTAAACCAGCGAATCTTCGAACATAAATTTTAAAGACTAAAAACATATAAACTCGGATCGATATCCTCTTCTTGGTTGCCGAATCGTTTTTTTTTTCCACCGCTAAATTTACTGTGACACGAAATGCCAGCTTCTAAAATCACTAAGCACATACCAGAGTGTAATGACACTTGGCAAGCCACAACGAATGGTTTGTTGGCAGCCGAAGTTGCGGTGAAAAAGACACATCGTATGCCCCGTATGATTCCGATGTTAATTAAGATGGCTTTGAATGAAACACCCAAATTAAACAGTTTAACAATTGTGCGTCACAATTGTCATTAGTGACGCATCATGATGAAAGATATCCTCGGGAACTTTTATTTTTTTTTGCATGAAATAGCTTAACGAAATTGTTCACGTTGCTAATTGATTACTTCAACACACTTTCCAATTAGTTGATTTATTAATGGAAAAAAACACCGATCGCTATCAGTGACAGTGATCAATCGCAACTTGGTAAAAAAAAGGTTCCCATGAATTATTATTATAAAATAATTATAAAGTTTAATTAAAATTAATTGAAATACAAAGTTTTATCATTTATAAAAAGGTTAATTTTTTTAAGATTAAATTGAGAGAGATTAGTAGGCTAACTTTCAAAGTTTTTACAGACAAAACTGAGAGACTTATCGAGAAAGTAAAAATTCTATATTAGTTGCTACATACATTTGACTATTTAATAATATTTTAATAATGTGTAAAAATTAATAACTGATATAAAAGAGTATTTTTGAAATTTATTCCTTGTATATCCAGTAGCCCGAGTATTGTAAATTTAATGAGGGGGACGCGATTTTATCGCACTTGTATGTTTGCTGTGCAATGGCCTCATTGTTCGTCGTTTTCTATACGTTTGACGTTTTACATCGCTTTCGACCGACCTCTACTTCGCATAAGTTTTACATAATCATTCGAACAACAAGCTCCGGAGACTCGTCTCGCATATCGTAGAAAGGGAAATCTACTTTAGAGTTTTATTTCCATATGATTTATGGTTGTGCGCAGTGACGTTTTCTGACATATTCGCAAGGTACAACACGATTTATATAGCAATATGATTTTACACGCGCGTACAAAATCACTCGCATCATAGATTTACATATACATATCTGTATCAGAGTTGGAAAGCGTTACTTTTTCCGTTACTTTTCCGTTATTTTTTATAATAATAAACATGACGTTACAATTTTTTATAAACTAAAGTTGTGTCAATGTTGGAGAAGTCAACTTTTCCAACCTTAGTATTTAATTATAAAAAATTGCAACGTCATTATCAAATTGCTTATTATAAAAAAAAGTAACGAAAAAAATAATGGAAAAAGTAGCGCTTTTCAACTCTGATCTATATATATTGCGTATATCTATTCTCAGGATTGAGAAGTAACGCGTTTCTCATAATATTTTTATCATTGGCTTTACACTGAGAGACGTATACGCGGCCTGACCTATAATGCGACCCAAAATAAGTCTAGGCATTATCGCATTTACACCGTAAGCAGCCTGAAGTATTTTGCAGTCTCAGCGCTGTTTACGTTATACTAGCTTTATTTTTAAATCGCGTATTTGAAATTGGCAGTTTGATGTTAACAAGTGTGTTGTTCATTAATTTTATAATATTCGAAGAATATTTAACACAATTTTATTATCACACAGTATATTTTTGAAAATAATAGAAGAAGAAATTTTCTCTCCATAAAAATCATGCATATATTAGAGAAGACAAATGTGGGAAAAAATTAAACATTTGCAAAGACTTCAAATGATCGATCTGCTTACGCATTATGCACGTATGTTACCAACGAAAAACATTGTGGACATACATTTAAACGCAATAAAAGATGAAAGAAGTATATGGATGAAACCGAGGAGTAATCATTTTTGGAATGGAATTGTGCTGAAGAAGTACAGTGAGTCAGATTGGATAGAAACTTTTCGAAGAATATATTTGATTATTTGTGTTCATTGTAACCGCATGTGGAGCCAAAGCCTGTTTTCTTAAAATCAAGAGAATCATTATCCATCCAAAAACAAGTCGCTTTGTATAAATTGACAAGTAGCGCAGAGTATTGGATAGATGCCAGAGAATTTTTGCAAATGTCAAATGAAATTGAAACTTCTGAAATATTACGTTTTGAGAGAATTTCCCGCAAATTATCGATGGTTCTCATATATCCATATTAACATCATCATTATCGAGATTACGTTAATTGTAAGGAATGGCCTTTTTTTAATTTACAAGCAATTGACAAATGCGTTATTTACTATTGAATTTATATTAATCACAATTAAATAAGTGGTCATAAATAATTAATTATTCTTATGTACAGATTTAAAAATATTTGTATCCGCCACCCTAGAAATACTCATGGCTCTGCAGTCTTCAAAGATTCCAATTTATACAAGAATGTTAAAAATATTATTCCATAGCTGGAATTTCTAAAGCTACAGTATATTTATTATGAAATATATATTTAGTGTTTAACTTTTTTATTTTATATAATTCATATTTTAGGATACGCGAAATATTAATGATTTAGAAATATTTAATCGGAGCGTATCTACTTTTGCCATGGATAATAAAGGGCTATTCTATCAGTTATAGCCGAACAGGAACATTCAATGTTCATCTTAATTCAGCGATTCAAAATAGAAATGGTATTTGATCAACTGAAAGGATGTTGAAGGATACTTTTAAAAAGGATTGATGTTAATTACTTCGTTAATTGTTCGTTCCAAACATTACGATTGTTTGTTGCATTTTGCATAACAATTTGTTAGTAGCAAGAAATGAAAAATTTTTCAAAAATAGCTCAATAATGTGACTGAAACACAAGTAATACATTAATAATCAATAGAGGTTAATCGGGAACGTGATATCACTTGATCTCAACTATTCGTTAACGTTTGACAGATTATCGACTATCCCTGCGTAGAAGTGCATTACGATAATCACGGCTAAGATAATATCTTTCGCAATAAATAATTTACAGTTTTTAAGATACTTATTAACATCAAATTATTATAATAGCTCTTTGTTATAATACTTCTGTTATAATAAGGGATATATAACTTTCACCTTTTTATATGTATTTATTATAGAAATTGAATAAAATAAATTATATTTTAAATTATATATTTTATATATATTTATATATATTTTATATTTTTTTGTATACTTTATATACTATCTAAATCTGAATCAGTGAATAGTTACTAATTACCCAGTAATATGTCACTGGGTAATTACTGATAATTAGTGAAGTTTATCTATAAAAAAGGAAGAATGTTAAATAAACTAACTAAAATACTGGTATTTGTCTGTTAATTTCAATATCATATTCATTGAATTTGAGTATAAAACAAGATTAATTAGATCATACAAAGATTAGGAATCTCACATTTAATTCACAGAATATCAGTATACTTGGCACTACAATATCAGTGATTATCCACTCAGATTTAGAGAGTATATTTTATATTTTTATATTTTATATTTTTTTATATATTTTAATTTATGATATTATCATAAATTATAATTGCATCTCAAGACTAAAAATAATTTCGACGCATTAAGACTTAAATTGATGAAACCTTCAGTTAGTTATGGATTAAATTAATAATATTTTTTATTAAAAATTTAACAAAAATTTAAAAATTATTGATATTAAAAATAAACAGAATAGAATCTTTTTATTATTTTTTATTTATTTAGATATATATACATAATAATAGTTAAGACATTGAAATATTTGTTTCTGTTTGAAATGAAAATAAAAAAACGAAAAAGGATATTATCAACATAGGATGATGAAATTGTATTATTGCATACATGCATGAGGAAGTTATTAATTAGGAAGATGGTTTTGGTTAGATAAATTATGAATGGAGCAGTTGAATGAAACGGAATCGGTGAGAATGGTGGACGAGAATAATTTTCATGAAAGTTGCCTGAATATGGCTAAAAGTTTCTATATTGCATTGCTTGCATTCCTAACATAAAATTATGTAACATTGTATGTTGATGATTATGTTCTTTTTTCAACATTTTATTTTCTCACTGATGTTGAGACATTGTTTGGACTTGCATGAACTCATTGAACATTTCCGTTTGTTTTTCTATTAATCTGTGCATTTGCTGTGTCTGACATTTAGTAAAAACTTCTGCGAAGTTCTGTGCAAATTTCAGTGAGTATACCATCTTGAGAACATAAATGCGACACATTAGATTATTTTATGTAATTACACTGGAATCTCGTAATAGCGAACCTCGAAATAGCACGAAAAATCTCTTTAGCATTATAAGTAGCATGAGAATAGCAATAGCCGCTAAAATCTTGAATTTTATTGTTTTGAAGACAATCTCGTTATAACGTTCAGACTTCGCGCGCTATTATACGAGGTTTCAGTGTACTTATATTTATTTATTTTATATGTATTTTATTTTTCTTTTTTATTTTTTTATTTATATACGTTTACATATTTATGCGTGCTCGTGTATGTGCATATTCTGTATTCTCTAACGTCTGTATTATCTTTCTTCAATATATGGATTTTACACGATTAATCTGTGTTGGTTCACATTGCTTTTGGATATTTATTTTGTGATTTAATCTTTCGAGCCTTCGATCAAGATTCAGAATATTTTATTTAAATAGAAATTTTAAATATTGAACATTTTGTACTTTTACATCTTAGATTGCATTCTGATACATACGGGATTTCTCAAACTTTTTTTTGATACACTGCTTATAGGCGGGTAGAGTGGACTAAACTAAGTTGAAAAGTTCTCTATTATTTTACAATTTTCAATAGTTGAGATATTAATTTCTAAAGATTGTCGAATAAACGGGATAAAATCGATGCATAAGACAATCCCTATTTTTCTTTATGAAATATCTCAAAAATATTTTTTAAAGATATCTTAAAATTGTATTTTATCGATTTTAGACATTTATAGAATAACTAAACAAAAATTGCGAAAATAATAGAAAATAAAAATTGAAAAATAATAGAGAATAACTTTTCGACTAATTGTAAGTTTAGTCCTAAGTTTTATCTATCTACAAATTTTCACTATTAGCAATATTAATATTACCTGAATCTTTCATTTTTCCTTTTGCCTTGAACCTTTTTGATTTTAAAATATTCTTTTCTTTTTCACCGAAGAAAAAACCGGAAATTTTTTATAATATAATTTCAGTTACCTGAAAATGATTTCTTACATTCAGAAACAGGACAAACTTCGATTAAAAAATTGCTACGTATATATAACATGAAAATGTTTAAAGCCGTAACTCTCTATCTCGCACGTCGTAACGCGACCTATCGCACGTTTTTTCTGACCCTTTGCAGATATCATCGATTTATGCAACATTCTGATATTATTTACCGCGTAACTTACGATCCGTTACTTCGATGTAACGTTAAACAGATTATAATAAAATCCTGATACGACTCTCGCGACGCTGATATTGTATAACATCAGTTATATAATTATCACTGTCGCTTTCATTGGCAAGGATATCCTGCTTCTTCGTCTTGTTTTGTTTTTTTTGAAAAATATTAAGCTTGTTCTTTTTGACTGAACTTCTTGCACGATTTATTTTTTTGTTTTTTTTTCTAACAAAAAAAGGAAAAAAAGATGAATTTGAATAATTCTAAGATTTCTAAGGCCCAGTTTAGTTGTTAGAATTGAAAATTCAATTCTTTGTTGAAAAGTTGAAAAGAGATGAGGAATAAGTTGAACCTCGAGTAAGAATTAATTATAAGTGAAACAGACCCTTTTTTGTTTGCGAGAGGAGGAGAAAAATCTTCACAAAGCCCATCTCATCCGGTCCCAAAGAGAGAATCTAACCGGTTGGGAAGCCCAGAGGCTCCCCGAGTGTACAGGATTCGATGGGTCCGCATCCCCTCCATAAGGAAGGACAGCGGATGCCATCGCCTACTTCGCTAAAAAACTCCCCCTATAAAGCAACATTACCTCAAGACTAATTGAGTGCACTCCGGAACCGCCTACCTGGCATTTCATCAGGATAAGTTGAAACAGCCCTAAAAATCGCCGAATAGCATGGCTGTACCACCTTATCGGCGGTAGACTACCGAAAATAATATAAGCGCGGCGAAATAAGTCTAGCATGTAAATGTCCAGAAATTGTTTATTATAAGGAAGCTTACATTTAATGAGGCATTTTCCAAGAAAAATAGAAGGGAGCTGATGGGACGATAGATTTTATAGATCTGCCACTCCTGGGGTAACATTTGAAATAGTAGTGATTTTTTCAGATATATTTTTTACAGGTCAAAATTTGAATTTGTGCGTTGGAGTGATTTGCATTGACTTCTCAAGTTTGACTTACTACAAAATCAAAATTTTTGTACTATTAACTCCATCTGATTTTCGCTTACCAACGAGAGAATTGACAATTGTAATTTCAAGGATTCGGCATTTGCTTCGGGACTAATAATTAATATGTACAACATTTCCAATAATTTTCTGTACAAGGATCTCAAGTCAATTTACAACGTTTTTTACGTCAAGCAATAGAGAGTTTTTGCAATACCGTTTATTCAGATGCGGTGAACAATAAACTCAGATTATCTTTTTCTTGACAATTAATTAAGAAAAAGATAACGTGATTGTAGCGTTCATCGTATCTAAATTCAAAACTCCCTTATTTAATATAAGAACGATAATTTAGCGACTCGATATTTCGATTTTATTTATTTTTGTTATATTAATGTTATCAGTTTTATTATTGAAGAAGTGACCTGTGGTCACGAAACATATTTATTGGATTTTATACAATAAATGTTTTAATTATATTTAACTTATACATCTGACAATTAGGTCGATCATTGACCTGACTTTCTCACAGTTGCTTTGCATAATACAAGCGAATTCTATATTTTTAAAAATATTTTTATAAAGAGTGATCCAACTAATTTTACTCTATACTTACAAAGTGTTTATTTCACATAGAAACTCGTAATTACTTCTTGAAACTATCATGTGTCAGAAATTATGAAAAATATATTCTTAAGTTTTCAATAACATAATTAAATACCATTTTTCCTTTTCTTATATAATTAAAAATTTTTGTCATTATAATATTTTAAATAGGAATAGTATTGTGTGATTTAGGTAAAGGATTTCCTCGTATTAAAAAAAATTTATTAAATTTATTAAATTATATATAAAAATTTATTAAAACGTTATAAGAAACACTTTCTTACGATGTTTTATTTTCTGAGCTGGAATAGCGACGTGTCATTAATCTAGATTATCTCCCAGCTGTATTTCCATACTAAGTTTCAAAAAAAACTTTGCTATTAATCATTATTTTGATGTTTACTGGATGCTTTCCATTTGATTTGATAACACAAGTCAATACAAGCTCAAGAAAAAAATGTTATATATATATAGACATATGTTATATTGACGGCGGTCGGGTTCGAACACTTCTCGATTTAATTACGGGATTACCAACATCAAGGAAAAAGAATAAGCTAAATTAATTCGATTCGGAATACACCTCTGGGCCTGTATTCTGTAACTGTTTTACACGCCTATCGACAGTTGTCGTTGCGCAGCTTTTTCATCATATAAAATATCTGCGCAACGATTACAGAATCGCACCCCTGATCTAATACTATGTGAGTTATAAAGATACGCACTTGCAACAATAAAATATCGTAACTGCAAAATCGCGCTAGCGCGTAACATCTGAACGGAATGTTACTGTAACACTGTGCAACAAAAATAATAATGTTTCATACATAGAAAATTCAAGTTATTCTCAAAAGAGACAAAATGTAATACAAGCGTACGTATCCGTTTCGCGATATCAAATCATTTGTGTTTTTTACGCACATTTGAACAGTTATTTCGGTCACGATGCAAGATGAAATTTTACATTGTTTGAAAATCATGTATTCTCATACAAAATTAGTCGCTAAATGAGAAAATGATAAAATTAAAGCGGAAATAAAGGAAGATGTTGAAAATATGTATTTTTCATTCAAAATTTTCGATCTTTCTACAAAAATGGTCATAACGCATTTCTCTTGAAGTTAGCTATGTATAATTTAATATTAGCCGCGATCCGATTCAATGCTTACGAATCATTTCACCCTTGTTGTTTATCAAATGTTAAACAAACGCTCACAAGCGTTATAAGTTATGAGCATTTTCAGATCACGGCCTAAATGACAATTTTCGACTGAAAATATATTTTTTCATCATTTTGCTCTATTTTAATCGTTTTAATTTAATTGTTTTCTCATTTAGCGATCAATTTTACATGGAAATACATAATTTTATAGAAATATATATATAATGTTCAGACAATCACAAAATTTCATCTTGCGCCGCAGACGTGATCTTCTCTAAACTTCGAACGTGAAAAAAAAGCCGCAAACGATTTGATATTACCAAATTAAACGCATGCCGATCTCTAGATTTCATCTCTATTTTCACAGAAAATTTAAGTTTTTTATATGTGAAAAATGCACGGTCTAATACGCCACACAGTTATAACGTTATAATATTTAATACTAATATAATAATTATATTCAATTACTTATAGATCTAATTTCACTTACCGGACTAATAAAAGAAAAAACAGTAAAAGAAAGAAAGTGTAAACAGGAAATAAAGCTAACGTGAAATTTACGTATAGCGAAATACTGTTTGGTTGGTCCAAATTACAGGACTGCCAGCGAGTTACTTTTTCTTCTTTTTTTGACATTTATAAACTAAATATATTTATAAATATATATTATATATATAAATATATATTATAAATACATATTATAATATATTTAAAAAAAACTAAATATAAATTATAAATAATTTAATGGCTCTTGCGCCTCCTGCACACAGAGTGTTCGGATTCCCACCTGGGTGCTCCTTGGGAAGGGTGGGGGGAAGGTCTTGTCATTCTTGTTTAACATCTGCCTTTTCAAAGGCCTGTTAAACAACAAGAATCTCTGGAAAAGGCTGCTATGGTCATTTTTTCTGAAAAGATTCACTTTTTTCCCTTTTTCGCTCTGAATATTGCTGATAAATTTCGAAATTTATCGTACAGCGCTAATTCCCAATAGCCAGATTTGTTATATTTATATGTTTTTTTTATAACATTGAATTAATATATTGAATTATATATTGTTTATATTAATACATTGATTTATATATATATATATATATATATATGTTAAATCATATCAATGCTGCTTTCCAAATATTTCTTATTTTTCCTGTTTTTACTGTTTTGGATGAAAGAAATATTAGCAAGTTAAAATTAATCAAGAACTATTGAAGATTGACAGACATTGGACAAAATTCAATCCATTTTCTTTCCATAATTTTAATTGAAACAGATATTATTAAAGATATTAATTAAGAGATAATATAATCAATGATTTTATTGAAATGAAAATCAGAAAAGTATAATTAAAATAATTATTTTCATATAAATACATATATATGTAAATGGTTTTTGTATATTTTTTGTGTATAACAAAAATTAATTATAAATTATAAAATTGGAAACAAGACCGTTAATTATATTACTTTAAATACAAAGCGCCACTACGGTCTGAATGTTAAGATTTTAATTCAGATTGAAATTAATTCATTTGGATATATATTCATATGAATATATATAATAATTTAACTTCTTAATATTCAGATCGTAGTGGCGTTTCGTATTTAAAGTAATGTAATTATAAATTGTTATATTTATTTTACTTTTTTCTAAAAATAATTAAAATCCAAAAATAAAACTTTGCACAGAACACATGACAACTTGTTACAATACTGTGTTATATTTGTGGTAGAATATATATAGTCGTAGAATATATAATGGTAGAATATATAGTGGTAGAATATGTAGTGGTAGAATATATAGTGGTAGAATATAGTGGTAGAATATAGTGGTAGAATAGTGGTGGGAGAAATAGTAGAGGTAGGAAACAGAAACGTTTACCTGCTCCATAATCATTTTTGGCTTTAGTCAGTTTTATTCCTTTAGTTTGCTTTGTGCTTTCTTAGAGAAAAATGGTATCGTATAACTTAAGATTTCAGCGCAAAACGGATAACAGTAAAAAAGAAAGTAAGTGTCCCGAGTTATATACATCGTGCGACAGCATTTTCACATATGAAAAATTCAAATTTTCTGTGAAAAGAAAATTATAATTAAATTATTATAGAGATGAAATCTAGTATCGGAGTGCGTTTAATCAAATCGTTTGTGGTTTTTGTGTTCATTCGAAATTTAAAGGAAGTCATTTCGTCTGCGAGATAAAATTTTGCGACTGTCTGAACATTATGTATATATTTTCATAAAATTATGTATTTCCATATAAAATTGATTGCTGAATGAGAAAACAAATTAAAACGATTGAAATAGAGCAAAATGGTGAAAAAATGTCAAAAATCGCCATGATCTGAAAATGCTCATAACTCATAACGCTCGTGAGCGTTTGTTTAACATTTGATAAACAACAATGATGAAATGATTCGTAAACATTGTAAGTCTGAATCGAATCGCGGCGTTATACATAGTTAACTTCAAGAGAAATGCATTATGATCATTTTTGTAGAAAGATCGAAAATTTTGAATGAAAAGTATATATTTTCAACATCTTCCTTTATTTCCGCTTTAATTTTATCATTTTCTCATTTAATTAATTTTGTATGAAAATACATGATTTTCAAACAATTATAAAATTTCACTTGCACCGTGGCCGAAATAATCTGTTCAAATGTGCATAAAGTTTCAAATGTGCATAAAAAACACAAATGATTTGATATCGCGGAACGAATACGTACGCTTATATTACATTTTCTACTTTTGAAAATAACTTGAATTTTCTATGTGTGAAACAAAATTATTTTTGTTCCACAGTGTTACAATTATTAATAAACAATTATTAATAAACAATTATTAATAAATTATTAATAAACCAAATTTCTCACTCAGATTCTCTGAAAACTGCTGATATATCATATGATATATCATATTTCTGAGCCGTCTTTATTAATTTAATAGCGTTTAATAATATAAAATTATTTTCTTATTACAGTGCCTTACTGCAATCGACGGCTTGCCACAAGAAGAGCGTCGCCTCCCACTGACGATGAACAAAGCATATCATCGGAGGCGGAAAACACATCGCCACGTGGATCGCCTTTAAATCGCGGAGAAAACCGCGTAAATCGACGTGCTATCGCCGCACAAAATGCCACGGGGAGAAGGCGACGAGGAAACCTGCCCAAAGAGGCTGTGAACATCTTAAAGCGGTGGCTGAGTGAGCATAAATTTAATGCTTATCCAAATGACGTTGAAAAGGAGGCGCTCAGCAGCCAAACCAGCCTCACGATAATGCAGGTAAATGCTCTTTTTATTAGCAAACTTTTTATTAGATAACTTTTGCCAAGTTAATACACGATTTACGAAATTCTATATGTGGGATTTGAACTCGCGATCTGTTAATAACGAGTCCGTCACTTTCAGTTCGTGCCAAGTGTCGTCCCAGTATGTGTGTATATTTAATTATTACAAATTGTATTTATACATATCGCTTATTTATTACAATAACAACATAATTCCTTCTCAATTTAATAATTTTCCACTTATTTTTATAATAATGTCTTCTAAAATGTCTTTTTAAAAGAATTTTCTTAACTTTACAGACAATTCTTCTGAAAGATTTAATAGAGATATTCTTAACTTATGAGAATGTATTATTTTGAAATTTACTTTTAAGTTTACTCTACATTAAAAATATATGCTATTAAAATTTATTATTCTATTAATTTTATTACATTGTTATATACTTATATATATACTTGTATATATATATATACTTGTATATACATATTTTTTATGGAACATTTAATTTTATAATAATATTAAATATATTGTACTATTTATAATATCTCTTTTCTTTATATAGAGTTATAGAGAAACTCTTTAGATCTAAAGACAACTCTAAGTTCAGACTTATATATATAATACTGAGATCATATATATATATATATATATATATATATATATATATATATATATATTATATATATACCGGTAGACTCGACGACGAACGAGAACGAGGAAGGTTGA
>NW_012130089.1:585825-610211 GCF_000143395.1 Atta cephalotes
TCCTCTCCTCGTCGTGTCCGTCGTCGTCTACTCTATATATATATATATATATATATATATATATATATATATATATATATATGATCTCATTATTATCTTCCTCATTACTATGCACATAATAAATACACACAATATCAAAATAAAAAATCACTAGATATCAATATCTTTCATTGATAAATGTTGCAAATACAATAAGAAATCTTATGTAATCGAGATTTCAATCAAATGGCTATACTTGTGAATTGCACCACGTGTTATCATATGTAATAGCTCTCTCAGAACGCATAATGTTTGCTACACACCGAACATGGAAACCTTTGCCTCGCGGCGATAAATGATGCGTTCGAACAAACGCGAGGGAAAACGGTATTGTGTGCCTTCCAACAAGCGACAGGGATGTCATCTTTGTTTAACATTGGCAAACAACAAGGATGTAATGATTTATTATGTCATATCGTGTCACTTTTATCGCTTATTGGAAGGCACATTATTAGCACTACTTCTGTCATTCTATCTTCATTGTTTATTAGAAAATAAAGTTAAAATGACACAAATAGCGCTAATAACATTTCCGAATGCATCTTATATGTGACGCGATAGCGAATAAGCTTACAGCTCCCAAAATGCACATCAGGTATTTTCCCGTGCGGCAGGCGTCGCATTTTTTCCCACAATTGTTTCCGCATTCAGTGTGTAGGAACCATAATGGCTCCTGCACACAGAACGCGGCAAAAATTGGCGCGATAACCGATCAATGTCTCGCTTGTTCAGAAGTAATAGATATATAATTTCCACTGCGTGATAAAAGAATGAATCCAACTTTTACCGCGGCAGAAATAATATTACATCATTTCTAGAAGTTTTGCAAGGTGAGGCTGACTTAAAAACATAGAATTATTGGTTAATGCGACAACTTCCGTCGCGCGGCAAGCGTTGCCACGTTCTGTATGCAGAAGCTATAAAACCCTGTGACGGAAATTGGCATGAAAGCTAATCAGTTTATTGCTTTTCCTTTTTATAAACAATTCAAAAATTATCATTTTTTTAGGTGTCATTGTATAGCAAGTGAGCGATATATACATATATATATATATATATATATATATATATATATATATATATAAAATACTTTATTACGGTATTATTTAGAATAGCCCTCCCCCCCTCACCTAAAATCTTAATAAAACTATACTAATTCGACGTGTAAGATACTCAAACGAAAGAATTGAGCCAAAAATATTCAGCGGTCAGCCTCGTGAATCGAGTTATTAAGCGTTAAATTGAGTTGGATCTCTAAAGCAGAGCCTTCCAATTCGCAAGCACCGTGTGTCCCAACTCCAAATCCCCTTGTCTCTCGACTGTTCGTCATCTTCTTTTTCTTCTTGAGATTAGTGGTTCCTGCCTTCTATGGAGCAAGCGGAGGCAACAGGAGGCAATACGGCCAGATCATGTCCTAGGGCGCGTTCCGAATTATGCATGAAACGCATGATGTACCGTTTTATTCTTCTTTATTATTTATTATTCTTCTTTATTATTATTTTTTATTATTTGAACAACAAGGGTAAATGATCGCATCATGTATAACTCGAAACGCATCCGGTCTCGTTTATTCCTTCATCCGTTCTTCTTCTTCTTCTTCTTCTTTCTCTTCCTCTAATTCCTCTTCCTCCTCTTCTTTTTCTTTCTCTTCCTCTTCCAGGAGTATAAATGTGAATGAGTTAAGAATTTCTGTAAACCAAGTCCCTTTCTTGGCTTGTATATGCTGAAATAAATTCTAATTCTAATTTTATTCAAACTATATTAGAAAAAAATCAATATAATTCATTAAAAAAAAATAAGAATAACTTATTTTAGAGTAAAAAGAAAAAAAATTATTCTCGCTATTATTTGGCATACTTTTAGTTTTAAGAATAATAGAAAGATACATGTGTATATACAATGATAAATAATTTATATTCATATATCTTTTCTGACACAATAGTATAGATATATAATGATAAAAAAATATAATCTGTGTTACACATAGATTATATATTTTCATCACTAGAATGAGTTAACTACATCAATGGCTTTTCTAACAATGTAAAAATAATAAAATTATTTAGTTAGAAAAAATATACTTTTCTATAATACAGAAATATGTGCATATATATATATATATGTATATTGAAATAAATTCATTTAATTATCCTCTTCTTTCTCTTCCTCTTCTTCAAAAATGAATATATTTCAATTAATTTTTTTTTCAATCAATGGAGAATTGATTAAGAAACAAGCCCATATAATAAAAGACTTAAGGAACTTCAAAATATATAAATTAAAAAAAAAAGGAAAGGAAAATTTAGAAACGCGAAAAAAATCTCGATTTAGAAAGTTGCATTGGGATCCCAATGTATACAGCTAAGGTTAAATAGGAATTGCACAATCGAAATCCGTAACTGTTTGCATTTTTTTTAAATAACTTGTAATAAATTTTATAGTTAGATTTTTTTATGTCTTGCCAAAAGATTTTTATAATTTCTAATCATTCGACAAGTGCACTGTGTTAAATTTTCTATTTAATCTATTAATTTAATTCGAAAAGAAGCATAACAATTCTATGCGGTTATTGTGGCCAGTTATTATAGAAATTATAATTTATCAAGAGACATAAATATTTCGACTTCTTGTATAATATATTTTACTTGCTTTTACGACGATTGTCTAATTATTTATCCAATTATTATAACTCCTAAATAATAAATTTGTTACCAGATAATGAAAAAGCAGATCTCAGTCTTTTAGATAGGTAGCAATAATTGATTTATTAATGTGCGATTATAATAGTTCAAGCTGATTTCTACTGATTATCCTTCAGTTTGCATTGATTTGTTAATAGTTATTGAATTTTGCAGGTGTGTAACTGGTTTATAAATGCTAGGCGACGCATTCTTCCTGGAATATTGAAAGAGGCTGGTGAAGATCCAAACCGTTACACAATATCACGTCGTACTCGTCGCGTAAACTCTAGCAGTCCCCTTCGGCATGGTCGAAGAACTCCTCTCGAACCGATTGAAGACGACTCACCAGCACAATGCAACGTAAACTTTCCACAACGTGGATTGGAAGAGCCCACATATCGGTAAATATCTCTTTCTGCATCTCAATTATCCTCTACAATTAATCTATAATTAATAACGAAGAATTCCATCGACTCAACAACGCCGACTTACTTATATGAAAAAGCTCGATAAGATTTAATTTGCTTATCTAATTCGCTAATCTGCTAATGTGCTAACAATGGCGAAGTTTCCTTTTTTTGGAAAAGTAAGAAAATAAAGAGGGAGAATAGATTAGATGTGTGAAAATATTAGATGTATCATTCAAGATTTGCGTACGCAGAAGCGAGGACTGTCCGAACGATTACGAGAGCAGTTTGAACGACTACCACAGCGAGGAGGAACATCCTTTGATACGATGGCCCAACGTAATCGTTCGTCCTTACGCTGAGGCTCAAGTCGAGCAATTAGACGGCGACGCTATTTCTCATCCGTATGCTCGACGAAGGCAAGTTTTTAATTGATACAACAGTTGCGTTCAGTATAAAAAATAAGCGGGAGCTTTGCAACTGTTGTAAGTTTGCTAAAATGCCTTCTAACAGTTTTTTTTGAGCTTTCAAACACATTCGTTAAGCGCGATCGCCATTTTCTCTGACATAATAAGATAAATAAATAATTGAAAAAGATACATAGGCAATCAAAAAAAAAAAATAAGGAAAAAGAATCGTGTAAATGAAAGTCGAGCGTTTTCAAGTAACATGCATTTTTCGGTGGTTGAGAATATTCGCTGATTCTCGCGCGCATCTAACACTATATCCTGGCGTTGTGAAAAATAATATAGACGTCAAATTTTAAGAACAATAAATTAAAGACAATGTTTTTTTGTAGGCCTAATCCTTCATCCAATATGGACAACTCTGAGAGTTCTGCTCAAGAAGAACCTGCTGCATACTGGAGCGCACCCCGTGAGCATCTAGTATCGCCCGTCGTTCAACAGCACATCGCATATCGTGGCCTGTCGACGCGAAGTCTTGAAAACGCTTATTTTCACGAACACAATGGTGATTCATTCAATATGCTCGTCGAACTTGCGGTAAATTTACCATATGCAATTTCTTTACCCAACACGCCTTCACCAGAGTCTCGTCTTTCGACGTCTTCCCCATATTCGTCACCTTCGTCTTCTGTTCCATCTTCTCTTCCATCAATGGAAGAACCTTTACACTCGAGAGATACAACGATATCGTAATTATCGTTGCCATTGATAATCGCGGCTCAATGGATATGACGACGATATAAAAGGTAAATAAAAGACAAAAGTTCCTCTCAAAAACCTAGCAAATTATTACACTTTTTAGAAATTGTTACAGTTATATCAAAGCAGTCATTATCGTCATGTTGATCTCATTGCTACTGTTAAAGGATCTTCTTTCTCTAAGAGTTGAAAAAATTAGGCATTTTAGGAATGTTTTTAAAGGAAACATTGGACCATAATAGCGAATAAAAGAAGAAATCTAATATATACATAGATGCAAACATTAAGAAAAGGTTTATATATTTTTTTATATGAAATACATATTAAATACACTATGTATTTCGCATATAAAATATGCGATATATATATTTTTTTTGTTCGAAATTCATGTTAAATATATCTTTTACCTGTAAAAAATTCAAAAATTTTGAAACAAAATATGCATATTTAATATTTAATATTTCTTATGAATATCTCTTAATTATTCGTGTTTATATTGGATTTCGTCTCGCTATTATGATCCAATAAATGTGTTTGTGAGTGTTCTAGGATCTTTCCATTTTGGAATTCGTGATTATGGGTTGAACCTACAGACTTTTATCTATTGCAGTCGATATTGCCGATTTCTCCATATTTAAAGGCAGTCCCAAGATACGATTTCATTTATGCGTTTTTGTTTTACGACAAATTTTTCAAGTCTTTCGATTGGCTGTAGAATAGAGAGATCCGGAGACCTCTCTATCTTGTACACATTTGTATACGCAAGATTGAGATGTACTAAACATACGTTATTATACATGATTTTTATACATATAATACTATATATATATTTATGTATTATACGTACGTTTTATACATACGTATTATACATACGTATTATACATGCAAGAAACTACTCAACTCTAAATTGTCATATGACAAAAACGCACAAATAAAATAGCAATCCTTATTCTGTGATTCTTAATGCATTTCGTAAAACAACTAGGGATGGGACTTCATTTTGGTTGTCGTATGACAAATGCATGTAGGACAGAGAGATCTCTTTGAATCTATATCAAAAGGCTTTAAAAATTTATCGTACAACAAAAATGCACAAATGAAATCCCACTCTTAATCTTGCCAAATAATTAAACATGATTGGTTGGACCACAGGTTGGACAGCAAAAAACTAGAGATCCATACATGATGTATGCACACCGCTGTTGGTGAAGGAATGAGGATAGTCTATATTTCTTTCTCGCTTGAAGAAATTTGACGAAATCCTTATGACCAGTATCTGATTAAAGGATCTCTAGTAAAAATCAATCATGCTGATTTGTTCGATAAGCACGCTTAGTCGCTTTGCCGTTTCGAACCTAATAATAATGAAAGTTACAGAATAGATTTGCTGGACGGCTCCTTCAAATTGACGTATTCTCACGAATAATATCATAGAGACAAAATCACTAACAATTTATAACATTATCACATGATATACTCACAGACATATGCATATGTAAATTAAAGGACAGCTCAGAATCAAGTTCAGTTGTATCACATGAAAATCGATAGTCGGTAATAGAGATGCGTTCTATTTTTACGTCCACACGTTATAAGCATTGTAAGAAAATATAGTGGAAATAGACAGAGAATAGATCAGAGGTTGCTAGATCATTCGGAACTTACCTTACCAAATATTAAATAAGGATGACATGATGACACCCTAGGAACATCCAGATAGAAATTCGAATATTCCCATAGAAGTCTATGATTGAACTATAATAAAGAGAAGAAGAAATACAAAATGGACATAAAAATTTAGAAATGTTCGTAAAATAACTTATATTATACCTTTTACATATAAAAAATTTTAAAATGTTTGAATATTTTCTGTAAAAAAAATTCTTAAAAACACCTTATTTTTTCAGCACCTAGACTAACATCTTCCCTTAATATTATGAAATAACATCAGTTGTCAAATAGTTAAGAATTTATCTGATAAGCAGAAACGTAATAATTTCTAACTTTTTGGGAAGAGAATTTTACAGCAGTAACGAATACAATGACATTTAATGTCTATGAAACTCGATTGTATGTACTATTATTTTACATATAATTTTGGTATTCTATACTCATTTTACAGTTTTCATATTATCTTGATTATTTTATTTCTGTTCACGTCGTTCTTGAATTTCATTATGTTACAGAAACTTTTAAGCATTGAAAATGTTTTCTATTGCCTTTGCGAATCGCATTTATGTTTAATAAACGCGAACGAAATATTTGTCAGGATAATGCATTTTCGTACAAATCGAGCTCTCGAGATCACTACTCGTCTCATCGTTTTAAGTTTATCGACAAAGTAAAACAATTAAATTGAAATAACAGGTGAATAAACCTCTTACGTAGTGTAAATATAGAAGTAATACGTCTGAAAATACGCATTCTCTTGTATAGAAACAAAAGAAGAGCATACGAGCCAAAGACTATTGTTATATTTTGTTAGTGCTAACTATTATATAAGTATAGTACTAATTAAATTGTGTTAATCGCGATAGATTCTTAGACAGTATAACGTAGCAATTTTTGTCTGTAAATGTCACGAGAGACGATTAGGCGACAAATCCGCTTAAAAAAACTGCGAGTATATTATATACGTGAGATTCGTTACATGTGTGTACATGTGTATATTCGTGTGCGAATTGCCATATAAATTAAGATTTTCTGCTGCATTACAAGAGTTACATTATGACCGTGAAGAGACTATAATGTGGCAAATAATAAAGGTGTTCATGGACAAAGTTGTTAAATGTACAACTGAAGTTTATTTTAATACAATACAATCTTGTTATCATAGTGATAAATCAAATATTTTTGTTTCGATTCTCCTACACATTTAAAATAGTGCTATTTTGTAATCGCTGATGTTACAGCGACGCTAAAGCATGTGGAGGGGGATAAGTGGAAAATTTTGAAAAATATTGCATATGTGCCATAATTCGGATACACAAATTATCTGTCTATACATAATAGTGTAACGTAAGTGATTACAAAATGGCATTACTGCACATTAATTGATTTCATTATGACATTCAGTTTTAATTCGAAATACGAATTAAAATTCTATCGAGCTCTACTTGATATTAAACTGATAATTATGATGTTGTTATTCATTTTTATATCCTCGCGAAAATTAACCTCCGAAAAGTCCTTGGGATCGTTCGTGAATAATAGTACAATATTCATTTCATTTACTTATCATGGCTTACTGAAGGTTTTTATAGTTATAACAAATTTTTTGATGAAGTTGAAGATTTCTTCTTAGCAAAAGTGTAGCGAACGATTACAAGGGCTTTTCGATTGTATTTATTTCTTAAATTTCAAGTAGAGACTTAAAAATACTACACTGCCAATCACGCAACGAGTGAAGTGTCTTAAACTCTCCATTTTTTAAATTGTTATTGAAGCACATTTGGAATTCAAGTAATGCCGAGTAGTATCATTTTATCCTTGTTTAATATTCGATGCAAACAAAAATAAAATGATACATTGGAGCACTCGGTTTTCCGAACATAGATTATCCGAACATAATTATCTTTATATACTGAGCGTTTGCAGAATTTATCGTATTGTAGGAGAGATCGACCTGACAAACGTTCTACTTTATTGTACAAAACTTATCGATCTAAAATTGTGCCTTCCCTCGAGACGTCCTAAATCATAAGGGACGTCTTTTAATTCATAGTTACTATCATTAGAACTGTTTGCTGTAAGCGATAGTGAAGCGAACACCTTACTGAGTTCATGTCAATTCAAGTAACAGCATTTTCGCGCGTTTTCTACACTTGCGTATGAGCCATCCAGGAGAAGAAGAGTATATACTCTCTAAATTCTTTGAAATGGATTCTCATTCTAAAATATAAAAATTTAACTAGTCTTAAAAAAGAGTAACTCAATTTTTAATTAAATCTTTAAAAATGAGATTTCATTTCTTACAAATGAGATTTATTTTAAAAGTTTTAGAGAGTATCCTTTTAATACGCAAAGAGTTCACGCAATTTCGATTCAAAAAGACTCTACAAGATCATCTTAGGAACGCAGGATTTTTTTTTCACCAAGTAAGTACGATATCAGTTATCAAAAGGAAAGCGAGTCGATTGGTCCCGTTTTCTGATCTCTTAAATTAGTGTTAAGATGTAATCGCTATAGATATTATAATCGCACGTTCTTTTCATTTTCAATACTATAAAACATATGTGAAAAAAATATTCATAATTTAACTTTCAATATCTATCAAATATTTGTAATTTCGCATGAATCATAGGTTAATAATTAAACGCAAAAGGAGTATCTATGTTCTGCTGGTAGGAAACGACTTATGCATGAGTGTAGAAAACGCATGATCCTGTTGCAGAACGAGGGTTGATCTAAATTCGATAAGGAATTCGCTTCCATCAGTTTGTACATTTTGGATAATTGATTGAGATGAATTTGTTTTTGAGAACATTCTCTAGCAGGACATAAGATTTTTCGTTTTGATTTAATCTATGATGCGATTGAGAATTGAATTCTGAATGTGTATTTTTTTTTCTTTATGTCATGATAATGTTGAATGAAAGTAACGATCGAAAATAACGCGATGGCAATATCTACGGCGAAAACTAATCTTCGGAGGAGAATCTATTACTTGTATTAATTGAAAAGATTCTGAGATTCTGAGAAGAGAATCTTATACTTGAAGAGATTCAGAGAACAAATCTGACTCGCTTTTCTGAAACTAATTGATATCATCACATTTACATGAGGAAAAAGAATCACGCGTTTCCGAGATAATCTATCATTGCATCAAGACTACAACTAATGTTGCTTAATATTATTAAAATGTTCCATGCTATCTGGGTTTAAATCGGAGTTGCGCACTCTTCACACGAGGAATAACTTGTATTCCTATTCAGTTGCTGTCTTGGATGTTGAAAGGATTTTGGCACTTCGCGCGATGAGCTGCGACTTGTATCTTATGTTTCGAAACTTGCCGAGACGAAGTACCTTGTGGAACTGGATTTGTCTCCATCAAAACTATGCGAAAGTCAGGCTTACTGGCTACAGAGAAAATGACTTGTCCTTTTGTCGTACAGACACATCGCGATACATATCTTTATAGGCACGTTCGAGCATTATTATTAATTACGTGAACCTGTTCTACAACTATTTCCATGTGTCAAACAGGTTATATTTTTGGATAATAATTAAACATATATGTAAATCCGTGTATGTAAAAAATTATTACAATGTATGTGTGTGTGATCAGATTAAAATATGGATTTAACACATTGTTCGATATAAAAAAATGAATTTGAACATTTAAACGTAATATTTAGTGACATTTTTACATTAAAATAATCATACACATATATTGTATTCATTTCTTGCACACTTGGATCTGCAGTATGCGCGCAAAACTATTATAGATCATTTGTACATCGTTCTGAGTTTGATTTATACGTACATACAGAATTATGTGATGATCAATAGAGTAGTAAGAAATTGATCGATTATTCATTCAATTGTATTCTTAAAACTCACTACTCTATTGTAGAAATATGCGTAACGTACAAATCTTTTTAAGCACGTATAACGTTTTTTAATACGCGAACCGTTTACAGCAGACAAGAAATTTCATTCTGCGCGTTATTAATATCACTGTACTTTCAGACAATAATTACACGTGCGCGTAAAGTTACATATTCAATTTGTAAAAGAATACATCGAGTTTAAGTTTCATTTATACTCGTATACGAACACGTATTATGTACGAATCTTCATAGACATGTATAAGCATTAGATACAACATGAACCTGTTATGAGCAGTTTCACTCTCTGCGCCGATAAGCATATCGCTATACTTTCAGACAATAACTAAATACGTGCGCACAAAGCTATCATTTGTAAGAAAGTACATCGATTTTAAGTTTGATTTATACGTACATATTACGAAAAATAAAATGTACACGTGCCATAAAATACTTGTCATTATTTAAGATCTGATATACCTATATATTACTTTATAGCTAATCATATATTTAATGTAATCGTTAAAATCGTGTTTCTCTTAAAAAATCCTCATAGCGTTGGACCGCTAAGTCGTAAGTCGAAATCGATTCCTGATCTTTTCTCGTCTAATTTGGCATAAAAAAAAGGCCTAGGAAAAAACTCACAAGTTAAATATGTACTTAATTAATTAATTATAATCGATATTTGTTAAATAAGCCTAACGCGAAAAGTTAGCGTTTTCGTTATTGTTAACGGTAATCTTTATTATCTAACCGTAATTACCTTTCCCTCTTTAACCCCCTTTTTTCTTCTTTTTACAGCGACGTCTATATACCGCTATCTTCGTAGATGTCCCTCGATTTTCTCCTTTTTCATTCCCCAGTTGGTTCTTTCATTTTACATAACGCCTGTCTTCCTTTTCCGCGTGTCTCTTCGTTCTCTTGTTCCCAATATCATTCCGTATTTAGATACAGCGACGGCTCATTCGAGGCGATTTGTTCGCGACGCAACACTTCGCTATTCGAGACGATACTGTATCTTTATTTTAAACTCCTTATCAATGCGTGCAAATAAAAATCTAAACGAAAATCAAAGAAGTATAGGCTCTAAAGATTAAGTCAATAAAGGAATATAATGCTAATGAGAGCCGACACTGTTGTACGTGTGTAATAAAATATAATATTTATGTTAATTACCAATTACGTTTCGACCACATGATTCGGTCATCCTCAGTATAGCAATATCATTTTTCGGAGTCAATTAGAATCGTTGTAACAAAGAGAGCAAATACCATTGAATCATCGTTAGGCTGTTGCCCAAATTTAAAAACTTATAGTCATCTGTACTTAAGTTAGCTGAATATCCAAACAAGAATTCCATCATTTAGCTAAAATTATGTTAATAATTGAAAGTTTTTAACAACGCTGTTGATAGTCAATGTATTAAAATTAATTATATCAATTAGAAAAACCTTACTCTGTGATTCAGCATAACGATGATCCGTTATAAATTCGATGTGATTATAACTATATCTTGAAAGTGTGAGAGGACATTTCGTGTTCGTATTGTTTATAAGTATAAGTGTTAAGAAGAATACATATATACATATCAACATAAAAATTGACAAAACAAAATTATAACTTATCGAACAAACAACAACTAAATAAATTACTAACATAAACCGGAAAATCACTAAATAAAAAATCAACGATACAAATTTTATAGCTTGTAAAGCAAGGAAACATCATTTTATCTTTTTAAGTTATTGTATAACGGATCCAACATTTTCATGTCATTTTGTAAATTCAGTTCATTTTTTTGCTTTTTTTACATCGCTTCCGAAATTAATAATTTATTAAACCTTTGTTCTTCATTCAAAATCTTAAAATGTCTTAGAAATGTCCTCTCACGCTTTCAAGACATTAATTGGTGATCAACATAATAAATATTATTACACATACACATAAATATTATTACACATACAATTCTGTTGGCTCTCATTCGCATTATATTTCTTTATTGATTTAATAATTAAAAAGCTTCTGAGAATCGACGCTAGTCGATTTTAGTTGCACACAATAATTTTATTATTTTCAATTCACATAAGATAAAATAATTATACATTAGAAATCTAAGATTCTTCTCCGTTTTTATTTTGCGTCAATCATTGGCTCATTGTATTTCTTTAATTATATTTCTGCAACACTTGACCACACTGTCACTTGTATTTAATTATGGACACATCTATATATGTAATTCCAAGACGCCATTTATATCAATATGGATATATATACATTTTATAAATATATTAAAAGACATGAAATTTTAACAATATTAAATGAAAAAAATCAAGAAATATGTTCAAGACAATAAAGTAAAAAATTTGGTTAAGGCGAATCTTAGTGCCTTAAGGGCATCTACAATGAGATTTTAAGGCGTATATCTTTAAGTTCTAAGCCATAAACTGTAAGAAAGTGATTAATCTAGGCGTGTCCAAGCTTGAGCTCTGGCGCTAAAATGCAAAACCATCGGCGCAAAAAATTCAATGTAAGGTTTCAGGGATTGCCGTAAATAAGTTGTAGTCAACATACGTTTTGATCAACCGATTCTGACACGATTCACGACCATTCGTCCTTAGGCCCTTAAAATCTTATTGTGTACACCTTTTAGGCAAGACACACAAAAAACTTAAAAGGAAATTGGCCAATCATGATAGAGATCATAAAGCCATAACGTAAGCAAATCCAACATGTTCCTCGCTGCTTACGTTTTACTGCGTAAATTTTTTCTGTGAATTTTTTTTTGAATTGAAAATTGTAAAATTCACACAAAATTATTATTAGGTACATTGCTTTATTAAATTCGCCTTGATCGAACATAATCCTTTAATTATAAATTGAAATTTTTACATCAATTTATATTTAAAGGTATAGAAGTTAAAATGCAAAAATATAATAATAGGTCTGTTTTTTATTCCTGCATTAGATTGCACTAAAACTTTCTTTCTCGCTTTCGCCAAATATCAAACATATACCTATCTGATTAAGTTCTAAAAGTACACTAATTCAGCCACAAAAAACAGAGCCAGGATGACAAGCAATCAATTGAAAAAATCAAGATAATCAAAGTGTTAAGTTCTCAATATCCTGATTCTTATTCCCCCTCGATCGAAAATTGGATGAGATATATTCTTGAATGACGCGCTGCCCCACCGCACGAAATGCGAAATGATCAACGAGGGCTCAGTGAGTAAGGAGGGTGAATCTTAGCGCGTAATTCGAGGAGGGAGACAGTAGTCTCGTGCCAGAAATCGACGATGAGGGCCGCGCGTGCGATCAGTCTGAAAGTCAGCGAGCGCGAGCCGCTGATCATTCTCGGCTGATTCTCGGCGAGCGAGCGAGATCACGGGACCGAATCCAGCGCGCGTCACAATCATTTGACATAACGTCCTCGCAAGCGGAAACGATCGTGATCGATAAGGACCCGCTTCCAAATCACCAGCGTCCGGCAACGATTATTTTAAATTCCCTAGAATTCTATCGATCATATTTCATGGAAAATAATTCCGTCGAAACTGACATAGAAGTACAAGACATACGGATAGAATCTTTAAAAGGTGGCACGGGGTGTCTTCGAGGGAGAAATATTCAAACTCACTCGCGCACGATTTAATTTGCAGCAAAAATCATCAACGGAAACAAATTTCCAGAACGTTTCACGTCGCATTTAATCACGGACGGAATATTCGACGCGATATCGAGCTCTTCAACCGACACCCCGCTGCAAGGACGCGAAGATATCGTCGTTCACCAGTGTCACTGAGATGAAGAAGCGTCGCGGATAAGATTCGACGATTTGCGATGCTAGAGCGCGAGCCGCGATCAGGAGGAGCGTGTACGCCGATATCCGCTCGGCTGTTCTCCGGATAGCGAGATAAGAAACGGGTGTTCGTTAACGACGCGCAGAGAACTGGATCGTCCCGGCTCGCCTCCTTCTTGCCGTCGTTCCATTTTTCACGGCCGACAATGCGCGCCGGATAAGGTGTCCGTGTCCGCGCGTGTACGCGCATGTACGCGCGTGTACTCTTCTTTCTTTCTTTCTTCACGCCCGAAAACCGGGCGGGGCAGAGGGAGATATGCCCGTGTAAATTAAGTTATTTCATCGACACGATCATCGGCCACACGAGGAAGCACATCGCGTCGGCAGAGCGCGATCGCGGTGCGCCGCGCCGCGGCTCTCTTTAATCAGCTCTGTTAATCAGTGTGTGTCAAGATTACCCTACATATCGTCCCACCGGCGAATTCGTCCGCCAAGTATTGCGGCTGAATTAAAGGTGAGATATGGTACTCGCGTGGTTTACGTTAGTTGAGTTAGCTTAGGTCGTGGCTTCCCAGTCGAGGCGAATTAAAATATATCCATAACATCTATGTTATATATAATTTCACACTCATGTCTGTTTCTATTAATGTAGTTATAATTTTAATTACGCTGTAATTAACTCTTTTTCTAGTTCTAAGAAAAGATAAAATATAAATTGGACTCTCTGAATTTAATTTATATTGGTAGAAACAGCATTAATATAAATATGATATAACATATTATTACATAAGTTACATAAGTTGTCGAGTGTGAAATTTTAACGTAGATTTTATGTTACTTTTTAATTAGTGTCGAGGTTGATATTCGAATTAACACCTCGAGATTAAAAATTTTTACGTATTTTTCTTCTCTAAAAAAATCTCTTTTATTTATTAAATATGCATAAATCGCATGTTATATAATATCATAAGTTTTTTAGTAAGCGCGATGATGTTCCAATCCTTTACTACACACGATGGATCGTTCATGACCGCTAATTTCATTCATTCTTTATATAAAATATATATTACAATATATTATAATATACTATAATGAATAAAAAATATATATAAATTATTAAGTATAATTCTTACATAGACTTAACATCTTCAGAAAATATTTATAAAATTGTTAAAAAAAGGAAAAGAGATCATTTAGCCAAGTGCTCCTAGCTAGTATTTGAAAGAAAAGAAATGTGCAAGACATGAATAACCGAATTATATATAATAAGAATTAATCATTGAAAATTTATAAGAGTTATTGTTTTGCATCGAGATAGAAGTATTATTTGAACGGTTTTATTTTTATTCTCACGAAGCTGAACGAACGTTCCTATAGCGCAATTCTTTTTATGTCAGCAACAAGTGGCCGCAGAAATGCCTTTCTTCCCTTCCTCAGTGATGTCAAACTTAATCGAGCGTCAAAACCTCTTTCTTTCAACGTCAACTGCCAGACTTCTTTTCCTACGCCGCCTCAGTTTTTTTCTCCGTATTACCATTCAAAAAAGCGTTGCCATGATGACGGACAGGTGGATCGCAGGACGAGCGCCGGTTTGCTGGAGTAAGCGAACGGGTTAATCTCCGTGGTTAAGCACGTGTAGTGAATACGCGAAGCTTATGATTACTGATCGACCAGTCCACATGGTTATACACGGTGGATGTGGCATAACGGTTGCGTGTGCATTTTCACAGTGCGCGGCGCATAT
Organism: Atta cephalotes; assembly: GCF_000143395.1. NCBI lineage: Eukaryota > Metazoa > Arthropoda > Insecta > Hymenoptera > Formicidae > Atta > Atta cephalotes. The sequence continues at coordinate 601,211 of NW_012130089.1, forward strand.
TTTCTGAAACCGAGGCAACGCCAAAGACTTGATTTCACGCTACCACGTTGTCGACCGCGCACGTGGAAAAATGAACAATTGCACGCGACATGATCTCTATTTATTTTTGATACCGCACGGATAGATGAATAAAAATTGCAGGAAGATCTGATGGTCGAAATCTGATGACTAAATTAATTGAGATTAATTGAGATCGCGCTACGAAAAAGTGGAAATTTATTAATCCTTCGGTATTGACGGTGGGTCTGTATTCATTCAATTATAGATCAACAGCGGGATAATTTAAATATTTCAAATATTTTAAACAATTTCTCGAAAAATAATAATTGTATCGTTTACTTAAAATATGTAGCAGGAAACTCACATGTTTAAGGAATATTTACCAAAAGTATAAAAAATTAATCTTTAAATCTTAAGGTAATGCCATTTTCGATTTCCTCCTACAATTTTAATGAAGCTCTACTTTGAGGGGCAATTTGGATATCTTAAAGGATAATTTGAATAAAAAAATTAAAGAATAATATTAAAAATAAATATTAAAATTATAACAAAAATCAAACTTTATATTAAAATATTTGAACTCATATCCATAATTTGGCTCTGTTTATATACGTAGATTTCATAAAAGCTTAAAGCAGGATATATTTTTATAAACTGCAGTAACAATTGAAATTCTCTATTTACTTTGCTTAAAACTCTCCACAGACTTCCAATAGATATCTTTTCAAACCTACATAAATATATAGATTACCATATCTTCTTTATTATTAATCCTAAATATAAAACATGGCATCTCAAATTTTTTTTGAAATTCTTGCAAACGTTTATTATTATCCAAATTTTCTTACTATTCAAATTGCCCAGCTGTACCCTAAATATCTTTGTTAAAAATGTCAAACAATTCATTTTTCTTTGCTATAATTTTTATTATGTTAGCTGCAAAATTGTTCTTTTAAAATTTACTTAATGTTCTTTTTTATACGAGTTATGTCATTTTATTCCTTGAATTAATTACAACCTTTTTAATTAAACGGGTTTTTCAGATCCAGTATAAGTAAGACTCATTTTCATAGTATATAGTTATAATTTTAAATACTAAATGTTACTAAAAAATTCATTAATGAAATTTATTCCCATGAATAAATCCCATGAATTTCTTGGGAAGCTTTAATCTTTAGATATAATCATGGTCGGTTCATAATTTTTTATTTTAAATAATGTTTTAAGATGAGACCCTCTGATTGATTCATAATATCTTAAGACTGTTTTTAAAACATTTTTAAATATAAGAATCGACTATGAATGGCATATATACAAAAACGGTCTTAATTATGTTACAGATTTTAGCGTTAATTTCGAAAGATTAAAATTATAAAATGTTTTTCATTAATTGTCTAAGCAAAATTAACGGAAAATTAGTCAATAAATACATTATCAACAAATACATGAGTGAAATGAAATATCGTTTCACTTAGAAAAGACGTATTAATAAAATCTTGCATAGATCTATCCTAAGTAATTAATCGCATAATTAAGCTGTTAACACTTAGATCTCCTCGATGTACAACATTACTTTATTCCACTCTCAACCTCTTCGTATGAACGGTACACGTATATATCGGAGACTCGTATTATAAAGTCAAGATCGCGACCTCGCAAGCTGCGTTGCGGCGCGAATCTCTGAAAATCCGGATTTTTCATAAGTTTACTCGTCTGATTGGGACTCACTTAACTGGTTTCGAACCCAGGCCTGAATATAAATTAGTTCCTGTCGGTGCCTCATTCGGGCCGGTGGCTTCACCGATCGTCCTCGTCTTATCGTCATGCATGCGGATATCGATTTTTCTGTTGAAAGAAATTTCCAAATTAATACAAGAATTAACGTTAATTTTTTCACTCATTAAAAAAAAAAAATAAATTAGTACACTGAAAAAAAAATATAGTTAATTTTAATAAATGTTTAGTTCAATACTGCCAATTAAACATTTACTTACAGTAAGTAAATATTTGTTCAATAAAAAAAATGATTATTAAATCAAATTAACATTTCTTGTATCAAATAAATGTATCTTTATATTTAATAAATATTAGTTAGCCGTATTCAATTAAATATTTATTAACATTGACTATATTTTTTTCAGTGCATGAAAATAAAAAATGATATAAAAACCAAATAGTTCCTCACTTCAATATGAAAGCCATAATTACTAAAAATTTCAGAATTCTATTGTACATATACAAAAAATACAATATTAATTTAAAAAAGGAACGGTTAATAGTGACTGTTCGGTACTTTTAATCCTGCTGATTGACTTCTTCTAGATTATTTTCTTACATTACTATTTTATAATTGGGGCAATTCTTCGTGAAGCGGATCCCCACTGACCAAAATAATTTTTAAAAAAATGGGGTCTGCGACAGCTCAAATTAAAGCTTGACATCCACTTTCAAAAGCCTAGCTTTTTTCTGAATTCAAAATGGCGTATTCAAGATGGCGACCAATTTCACAGTCTTAACTAAAATTCAACATAATTCGCCAACTATCTATTCAGTAATGCATTACGATGGAAAATAACCCGATCTGAAGTTATCACGTTTGGGTAGAGTAATCATCAGGTAAACGTAGATTTGATCTTGACCCCTTTTCAAGGATTCTCGTCCATGCACTGTATCCCACTTGAAAAATATTCGCTTCATTCAATGAATCGAGTAAACGAGAAGAAAGATCTTTCGTACCAAGACTTGGAACACCCACCTAAATGGCACTGTGAGGTGAGATTTTTGCACATCATTTGTTGTAAATTTTTACAATTGTTAATTTATTTCTCTGAATTCCAACTAAGATTTTGAATATCTATTCCAATATTAATTTACAATTGTGATGTATTGTGCAAACACAGAACACTATTCCACGAGTCCCCCAAGAAACAATATTTGGGACGTAATTTAATGAACTCCAACTGAATAGTTTTTCTGATTTCTTAAATAAATCATAGAGTTCTCTCAAATCATAGAGCAGACGTTTCTGCATAGTAGTTCTATTTCTATCAATCTTAACAGATACAGTATCTTTTTTGTCCAATCCTACTGTATAAATCGTATAATCTTACTGTATAAATCGTTGTTATAGAATTCCTTGACATTTTCGACAATTGAATCGAGTAAAATTTTACCAGCTTTAGTAGTTGTATCAACTAAGATACTCCCCGCATCTTTGAGTTGTTTTGACTTTCTAACTAAAATTTTGAGACGCCATATTCACGAGTTTCATTGATACTCCAATTCGATGGAGCAATTATGAGAATCTTAATTCTAAAAAGGATCATTAATTGCCAAGTTCGAAAACGCTTTTAGATCCGAGAGCATCTCCTCTAACTCAATTTCCCTGCTTAACGTATATCATCTCTATGCGTCACTACTGCATCATTATCATTATTATCTTTGTCTCCTGTTTCGGCAGCCGCAGTATCTTCACTTTTATCACATGCAAGTTTCTGCCGCTAGATATACTAGTGCGAAGAACAGAAGATGTACGTTTCTTTTTACATTTACAGCAAATTTTCGAATTTTCTGGTTAAATTCGGAAATTTCTTTTTCAATTCTCTCGACAAAGAAGTCTTTCCACGTGACCCATTACGTTAAGAAAATTGATACAACGATCATGACGCAATATTTCAGATATTTTATATAAAATGTAGTAAAAGATTGAGAGATTAATGATTCTATGTTCTAGATATCTCTGAAAAATGCTGATAGTTTTGAAAAATGCTGGTGAAAAATAGCTCTGATGGAAAGTAGTTCTGAAAAATGCTGGTGGTAGGTAACTCTAAAAAGTGCTTGTAGAAAGAAACAATTCAGAAATAGTATATAAGATTTGTGTATTTTTAGAACATATATAGCCTAATTCCGTGTTTTACAAAGTAAAATTGACAAGCCGGAATCTATAAGGAGATACACGTGGATCTCGCGGAATAAGTATTATCCATCGAACTAATTTTGGACAACTTTCGAATTTCAATTTTGATTGATATTTGTAAAGAACGTCATTGCGCATCTTTTTTATCGATATATACTTAATCGATTACTTTTTTAGTTTATGAAATAATCGAAAAAAAAACGCAATTTTTACAAATACGAAAATACAAATTTTCAATCTTTCTTCAGTTCTTCAACTCGCCGTTACTTAGCCAATTTTTGGTTTTTTTCAAACGAAATTAATTATTTCTAGGGAAAAAATAGGAATTATATTAAAAAAATAAAAATTTCCTCATTTAACCTTGAAAATGAGATCAAAGTTAAATCTATGTTTACCTGATGGTTACTCTACCCAAATGTGACTTAAGATAACTTCAGATAGAGTTATTTTTCATCGCAATGCATTGCTGAGTAGGTTGGCGAATTAGTTGAATTTTGCTAAAACTACTATAAAATCGGCCGCCATCTTGGATACACCATTTTGAATTCAGGAAAAAGCCAGATGGTTTTTGAAAGTAGATGTTCACAAGTTTTAATTTGAGCCGTCGCAGACCTCATTGTTTTCAAAACCGTTCTGGCTAGGGGAGGGGAAGGGGGGGGGCATTCTCCGCTTCACAGAGAATGCCTCAATTGTACAATAAAATCAATTCTTAGTAAAATCAATTCTCTAAGAAAAAATTCTTTCCGTGTACGGATCATCACATTCGCTTTCACACGAATACGCAATAAACACATATTCAAATAATACGCGTGAATCATAGGATTATTACCCCGTTCATGTTAATAGTTCAAGTTACACATTAATTATATAATAAGCATTGCGTCTCGTAATCATAAATTTCCAGATTAATGACTTTTCAATATTGTATTATTAATAATTAAATTTATTTTTGATTCTCGATAATTTAACAAAATTAAATGTAATTAAATAATATTTAAAAATTTATTTTCTTGACAAAATCATAAAGAATAAACTTCTATCTAAACTTCGAGATAAACGCCATATAAATTTTTCAAATTTATCTCGCCTGATTTATCTTTCCTTATATCGCTACTTGGAAAAAAAATTATATCATTGCTGATATTTGATACGATAAGATTGTATCGGTAGGCTGTCGTGATCAAAGTCCTGTTAATTTCTTAACATATCTTTTACTATTACGCAGCAATACGTTTCTTTTTCTACAATATTACATTCTATAATAATTACTACTGTACAACGTAATTGCCCGCATTGCAAAACATCTGCACGTGTCGTTTACACTTAAAGAGTAGCTGATTACGACTGCGCAATAATTACTCTCCGACACACGTGGCTACGCACACCGTAAATTAATTCTGCGGACGTAATGCCACACAGCGCTATATAGTCGCGATTAAGACATTCTATCACGAAACACGGAGGTCAGTCAAATTACAAATTATCTCTATTCACTGGAGAATCCACAGGGATGGGGGGAGGGATTCAGAGGGTATTCCTTCTTGGAGTAGTTTTTTTTTTAATATTTGTTATATATATTTTTTATATATATTTACATTATATAATATTTTTATATTTTTGAAATGCTTGAGTCATTTTTTAAAATATTTTTTGATTTAAGAAACTCCTATAGATATAAAAAATACATACATATTACATAGATTCAATTATATTATTCTTTTTTTCATACTAATATAATTTTAAATAAAATGGTTTAAGAATTATACATGTAAATAACATGTAATATATATTCAATTGTAATATCATTAATAATTTAAATTATATTTTTTTTTCATATTTGATTTTTAAAAAGTTTGGCTTCCGGTGCGTCAATGACTCGACTTCCTTCTTGATAAATTTCTGAATCCACCAATGCCTCGCTTATGATTAGCAACGATACCCGCAACATCGTGTTCAATAAACAAAACGCTTCTTCGCGTTCTTTCACGTTCATTACGTTTTGGGATAATTACTCCTTCCGCATCTCTCTTCTCCTTTCCTTTTTTGCCTTGCGAAAATCATCGGGAGCGCGATTCTTTAAAGTGCATCATAACGATACTATACCGTTAAGTGCGAGTATAGAAGGCACTAGGTCAGGAATTTGCTGCATTTTGATGTGAAGGAACATAAAATGTTCATCTCTACATTGCATATAAGATTAGGTGCAATGCGTCTCGGTTGCCACTGCGTTCGATGTGAAACTATTACGTATTACGTTTATCGTTGACATCGGCTCGCTGAAATTCTTTACCAATTTTAGATGTTAGACCTAAGAAGATCGATCCAGGGGAGAGTTTTTCGAATTAAATACGAAGGATGAATATTGATCTCGTTCAAAAAAATTAAGGAACATACAATTATTGCGTAATAGTGATAGAATTTATTATATCCAATGTATATCTTTCAGAAATATCCTCGATGTTTTATAATAATATAAGAATTCGATTCATATGAGAAGAGTTGACAAAAAAGACGCGATAAAATCATTATATATTCAATTATTGCATATAAGGAAAAAAATCTTGGTTAAAAACAAATCAGAAAATCTGAATCTGAAATTCTGATCACATCATATATAATCAGAATTCTAGTTATTTCAATCAGAATATAAATTATAATTTTAGTTGAGATAATCAATTCAAAGAGTCTGATTACGTTAATTGGAATTCTGATTAAAAATGGACAAATCAAAATACCAATTAAATGCAACTATAGATTTCTTTTCCAGTGTAGCGATAAAACTTCCTGTAATGTGTATCTTTTAGAAAGGTAATTCTTATTGTAAAACATCAAGAATTGATAATTAGAATTCCGTTCGCATGAGTATTTTCTCAACCAATTATCGACTTCTCAATTCCATATCATCAGTACTTGGCGGTCGGCTAATATTATTATCGAATCCTGTTACAACACGAAAAAACCCCGAAAAAGAAAATCGGGTTACACCCGATCGCGAATACGGTCGCCTCTCAGATTGTCTGCAGGAACCAGATCTTAAAATTGACCCGGTTTTTTACGAGCGATATAGTTAACGGTGCCTCATCAAAAACACGCAGCCGATATCAGGTACCGGTATCTGATTACTCGGGTGGTTTAATTTAAGACGCGTCGTCCGATCAACCGACATGGCGCACATATTGAAATATGGGGGTCAATCATATTTCGTATTCCGCACGATGCGCTTAGCGATTGGCCCAACTCTCTTCCGCTCGCCAAACTTTAACTCTCGCCATCGGATTATATTAAACAATGTGGGCCAGCTAATCTAGATCGAGTCGATTTTTGCGTTTTTTGCGTTTCTGCTGATTTAGCGAGGATGATAAGAGAGCGATGAATACGAGCTACGAGCGCAGAAATGTTATTCTTCTATCTCTTTTTTTAGGATGATTAATTAAACACTGTTAAATTTATAACGTCAATTACTCAATTCGAGTTACTTTTAATCATTTCTGCAGATTGCTACTGCTCCTATATTCATTAATTTAACAAAAACAATGGATTGAAATAATTCAGAATTTAAGAAAACGTATTAAATTTGACTCAAATTTAGTTTATTATTTGCTAAATGCAAATGTTATACCATATATTACTTTTAGATGTTGTTTACTTTGAAACTAAGTAGAAATGGATTGATTTACACACTGAATCAAAAATGTATAAATATAATAAAATATAATAAATACAATGTAATAAATACAATAAAAAATTCATTAAAATTTGTCCAATAAACAATTTTATTCTCATAATGATTTAAGTTGTATAAAAGGATAAATATGAGTTATAAAACTATTATTAGAATTCATTGTAACAATGAATATGTATTGACACAATTAAATATTATCGTAACATTCCTTCTTAAAACATTTTTTTAATTTTTTAAATACATATAATGAATTCGATTATTGATCTAATGTACAAACTTTATTAACTAATGAAACAATGTGCGTTAATATGATAAATGCATGTTATCACTTCTATAAAATTTAACACACATCTAATGAAATTTATTGAATCTATGAACACGCTCATTGGAAGAATTTTTTCAGTGCATTTTGACATAGATGGAAATTAAAAATAAAAATTATTTAACACAAAGGATTAGGTTATCCTAAAGCCTATTCTACAATATAGTCTTTGTTTCTTGTTTTTTTTTACTTTTTGCTTTTCTTCCTTTACGATCATTTTATTGACAATTGTATTTCTTGCTATATGTTTCCTGTTTCTTCCGAAATTCACTCGTAACTTTTATCTTGAGTGACATAAAAACCAGATTAAAAGCAAAAAGACAAAAAACAGCAAAAAACAAGAAATAGAAAACAAAAAGCATATTGAATAATCATAACGTTCCCCATTAAAACATTTTTTTAAATACACATAACGAATTCGATTATTGAGTTAATGCATAGACTATTAACTAATGAAACAATGTGTTTTAATAATGCATTTTATTATTTCTAGAACCATTGCTTTTTCGATATTTAACAATGAACAACATTTCGATATTTAACATGCAAACTCTGTTACACTGAGAAAAGTTTAGTATTTGTGACTATAATTTCATATTATCACAATTATAATTAGCTGCTATATTACTATTAATAATAACTACATGTTAATAATAATTAAGTGTAATAATAACTACACTCTCTAAATTCTTTAAAATGGAATCTCACTCTAAAAAGTGAAAATTGAGTTAGTCTTAAAAAAGAATGGCTCAATTTCTAATCTTTAAAAATGAAATTTCATTCTTTAAAATGATACTCACTCTAAAAAAAGTTTTAGAAAGTATGATTTCAAATATATTCATATCAGAGAAAGAGAGGAAGAGAGAGAAAGGGAGGGAGGGAGGGGGTGGATGAATGGAGAGGGAAGGGGGGGAGAGAGAGAGAGAGAGAGAGAGAGAGAGAGAGAGAGAGAGAGAGAGAGAGAGAGAGAGAGAGAGTAGACGTAAGTAGTAGTAAGTAGTAGTAGTAGTAGTAGTAGTAGTAGTAGTAAGTAAGTAAGTAATAAGTTAAGTTAAAAGGTTTAATTAAAGTTTAAATTTAA
>NW_012130089.1:610231-626810 GCF_000143395.1 Atta cephalotes
CCTACTCCCTCGTCGTGGTCCGTTCGGTCGACGTCGTCAGAGAGAGAGAGAGAGAGAGAGAGAGAGAGAGAATAGGATATCAAATATATTGAGTTGTCCGGAAAGTTTGTGCCGATTTTGAAGGAAAATTTAAACACAAAAGATTTAAATTTTAGTATACATTTATTAAATTTAAATCTTTTGCGGCACGAACTTTCCGGACAACCCAATATATCGGGATCTGCGAGATGAGTAACGTCTTCTGCTTCGCAAGAAACGAATACGATGCAATGAGATACGCGGACGATATACGGGCAAACACGCGTACGACTTGCATTTTTCTAGGGCACACGTGATTCCCCTTAATCATGTTGTTTTGCAGTTTATATACTGTTACATACCGGGGAGCTCCCCGATATAGGGAGGCCGGTCGAATGGCCAAAGCCTAATAAACTCGACACATACACGTAATGTCCCGGTAACCGTAATGACCGGTAAGACAACGGCGACGACGTGCCATTGCGCGTTGTCACGCAGTTCGATATAAAGGGAAGAAGAAATACGTACAGCCGACACGAAGCTCGCGATAACAATCGACATACGTTCCACGATGCATCCGTCGCAATTAAAGCAGTATCCCACTTATTAATCTCGCCACGTGTGCGTGCGCTTGTTATTCTCGAGTGCCGACCACGTAATAGAAACGTAATAGCATGAATAATGAAGCGAAAATCTCGCGAGCGCGGAATTTTCTCCGGATTCTATTCCCTCGGATTTCCAAGCCTCGGCTTTACGAAGACACTCCGACTTTATTAATTTACGACGCGCCTCGACAAATAATTCTTAGATGCGAATTTTCAGCAACATGCGACATGATAAATGAACATTTAGCGTTATTGCGCGATGAGGGAGCACAGTTATCTTTTCTAAGAGGCGCTTTATCCTCCTTACCCACAAATTAAGTTTCTAATTGATCGAATTGGACAGCATGAGGCACACTACCCATCCCGAATATCAATCAGAAGAAAATTCCCTCGCACGTGCCTCGTCTGTTCTTGCGCAAACAGGATGTAAGTCACTGATGACGACGACAGCAAGGTAGACGACAAAATCCATCGGCGATACCTGTCGCAGAAAAGTTTTTCCTTGACACCCGACTCGAAGTAAACACACTGCAGGTACCGTAAGTCTCGTGACTGCGATATATAGTACGTATCCCATCGTGGGATTTATCGCAAATAATTTCACTGAGGTCTATCGTCCTACTTGAAGTATCGCTGAGCCATCGAGAGATATGAGAATTATTATACGCCACTTTGCAAGTTTCATTCGCAAATAAAACGATTAATTTGATTTACGGTCCACAGTCAATACCGCCTCTTGGTATTTATTTAGCCGAGTATTTATCCCCTTCCTTTGGTGACGGTGAATCGTTTCTCCGAGAGATGCACGCGAGAGTAACAAATTTTTTTGCAAGAATTTTCATAATATATTTTTTCACTTTTGATATCATCAATGTAAAGATCCATAATGAATAGCTAGAACCTGAAATCAAAATAAAAGTTAATCTATTATATGTTAAAAGAAATGTGTTTTATTTTTGTTTCCTATTTTTTAAACACTTAAAGATATTTTAGTTTTGAACTTTTTCAATAGACAAAACATCTTTAAGTATTTAAATGGAGACAAGAATAAAACATTTTAATATCTTAAAATTAAACACTTCTTTTTTCAGTGTATTGCTAATAAATAGACTTTATATTATATTGATAGAAATAGAATTTATGTGACAGTATACACTCCTAATAGGTATCTCGTTACGGCAACTCGAATAGCGCAGAATGTCTCAAAGAGGATGTCTTCTACTGCTGCTGCTCGGTCTGGCCGTGCTGAGAGAGTCATCATCTACATTTAGCGATACCGTTCACGAGAGCGAATCTTCTCGCCAGGCACCGCATCACAGGCAGAAGAGGGTCTTATGGTTCACGAACGATGGACGGATCGCATTGCCACCCGGCACCGTCATGACGATCACGCCAACATTGGCATTGCCCTTTGTTCGACATCCTCCTTACGGCTTCCTCAGCAATATGACCATCAGCCTGCCATTCACGAGTGAGTCCATCCGCCACATGGATAAGCTAGCAAACAAACTGACGTTATTTTATGTCATTTTATGTTGAAGATGTCAAAATGATGATAAGTAACGTCAACTTGTTTGCTGGAGAGTCACGTGGATTTGTGATTCACTTAAAGAAAATCGTGATGCTAGAATTATGTGTCTTTTTCCCAGTCGATTTTGACAAGCTGGGCCTGACGGATAACGAAAACCCATACGGCGCTCTGCCGCCGAGTTTCGACAGAAAGCTGAAAAGCCGGCAGGCCGGCATGATGATGGCTGATTTCATCGCAGCATTTATCAAGCGTAGATTACACAAGCGAGACATAACAGATGTGCCAAAAAATGCATTCCACGGTGGCGAGCGAGCCCTACTCTATGTCACTGCCGAGGATATGCTGTCCACGTTGGGAATGAACGGGAAGGCATGCCTATTGAGAGCAATTTGCGAAGTCCAGGGACATCATCTGAATAACTTCGGGCTTATCGGCGAGATGTTGAAGCTGTTCTTTACGTAAGTAGTCTGAATCATAAAACTACAGTAAGGAGCCTCTGAAGAGTAGAGTGGAGTACACTGTAAAAAAAATATGTTTTATTCTTGTCCTCATTTTTTAAATACTCAAAGATGTTTGTCTATTGAAAAAGTTTAAAACTAAAACATTTTTAAATGCTTAAAAAATAGAGACAAGAATAAAATATTTTAATATTTTAAAGTTAAACACTTCTTTTTTTTAGTGTAGTTCTGGGTAATCCTATTTCATAAGTGTTTCCGCAAACACAATTGCGTAGTCTCAAGCCTTAAGAAATAGATCAATCATGTGAAAAGAATAATCAACTATGATTGGTCAATTTCTTAAAGCTTAAAGAGTTATTCCACTGGAACTTTTAAAAAATCGAAAATTTTTTATCCGAAATTCCCAATATTAACGAAGATACAGTTAATTATCTCAAACGATGCACAACAATCGCCTCTACATTGCAAATGACTGTTCCATTTATCTGAATATCAATTATTATTTGATGTTATTTATCTATAGATAACTTTGATACATAATTTTAATATAGATTATATTGGTTTCGATTAGAAATCAGTGCGTCCATGTGCGATGAAGAGATTGTTATTGAAATTTTAATTGCGTTTTTCTTGGAATGATGTTTTTCAAAACGGTGGACACTAGAACTATCATAAAATCAATCCGAATGCTTTGAAATTTGGCTTAGTTATTGTCAATTGAATTATCTAAAAAAAATATCTGTGATTTTCGCAATAACTTATATACTTTTTTTTTATAATTCATATTTTTATATTGAATTTTTAAGTAAAAATATTGAACTTCTTTTTTCACGCATGTACCATTTTCACATTTTTAAATATTTTTTTGATCGGATAGGTATTTCTCTAGTAAATTTAATGGAAATTAATCAAATTTTTGATACAGCATATTTTGGATCCGTTCTGCTGTCTACCGTGAATGCTTTTATCACGCTGCAAAAGACGTGCTATAGTGTCGCTATTTTGCTTATCAGGAATATAATTATTATAAATAATTATGTACTAAGATAAGAGTAACAAAAATCGATATAAAGATTTTTTTTGTATTATATATAGTTTTTTAATAATCAAGTCCTAAAATAAGATAGTAGTAATAAAATATGATTTTCTCAGAGTGGAGGTCTCAGGGTGGAATATCACTCTATTGTGTTTGCGGAGTAAAATCTACTCTAAAACTTTTAAAATGAATTATTGTCTTTCTGAAGAATGAAATTTTACTCTTAAAAATAATTAAAATTTTCTTTATTTTTTTCAAAACAATTTTATTGTTTAGAGTGTGAGATTTTACTCCAAATAATTTAGAGAATAAAGTCATAATAAGCATATTTTAGAGTCACATAAAATAATGTTGAATTAAATCCAGGCATTTTGTTTTTAGCGCTAGCCGATCGCCATTTGCAAATCTCCTCAAGGAATACGTCGAGGCAGAAAACCGTGGAAAATTTCACGGCGAGTGCTGGCCCTACTTCAAGGACTGTCCAAAATCCTTATTTCTGCCATCCAACAACAAATATCAGTTAGTAATATAATTCTTAATATTATACAATCATCTATTCTTCGATTAGATTTAAAAAAACTGATAACTTTGAAAAATTCCCAGAATTCCCCGATGTAACTTATAGGAATTTTCGTGAGAAAGAGAATTTAAATAATTACATTAGTCTTCACTTTAATTAAAATATTTTTCGAACACCCAGAGAAAGTTTCTTCGATTCAAATAAATAAATTCTTTGTTATACGGTTAAAGAAAACATTTCTTCGATTTGAATGTTATTTCTTTGATTTAAATATTTTCTAAAATTAAATAAATTTTTTTATTTGATCCCAAAAAATGAAATCATGAATTCAAATCAAAGAAATGACAATATTAAGAAACTTTATTTTAGACCATATACGTGAAAATACAATAAATATTAGAAATTAAAGATTTATAACGGTCAAAGCTGGATTTTTTAATGTTTAAAATAATTCAATCTTGAATTACTATATATGTATTGCATATGATTTACATATCATGTTTGTAAAAGAAATGACGTACGTTCAGATCAAAGAAATGTTTTCTTTAACTGCATAGCAAAGAAATATTGTTTTTGAATTGAATTTTTGGAAGAAATCTTTTTCTGAATAAAAAGCTATTTTTTTTCTAATTTCTTTTTGCTTTTAATTTTCATTACATTAAAATAATGACGTGTATTTTAATATAAAAAACTGTAACTATACTCTTCAGGAAAGATTCGTTGCACGACGAGGAGAATGAGGAAGACGAACATTGGAATCAAATCTCCAATGATCTTGATGAAAAGCCCCTTACGAGGATATCAGGGCAGAACACGAAGGATACCATACATCCCATGTAGTTTTGTAATCACTGTATGTAGTTGTACAATAATTGTTCTCAATGATCCGCACACGGCCCTTTTTCCCCAGATTCTCTACAAATTAAATTGAAGTAAAATTAGAACCCTATCTTAAAGAACGAAGGAGAGTCGATTTGTTCTCATTATTGAAATTAATTGCATCTTTGTTCAATCCGTAATTATCTAAACTCATTGCGTAAGAAAAAATACTACTTTATTTACTAATTATATAAATCCGAAATTATAATTATTGCTAATTAAATGCTGTAAATATCTTCCGAGACGTAGAAAAAAATAGATTTTTGTAAAAGGAGTCTGCTAAACAGATAACAGGGCAGGCTGTGTGACAAAGGGATTACCATTACCGTGATTATGATAACGTGATAAATTAAATTTATATACTGTCCGAGCACGAGAAATTGTTAAAAGTTTTGGCTAGTTGTCGGCATTGTAAAATGTATGACTCGTTGTAAATATATAACGATCATTAAGTATTTCGTTGTTTGTACGTACAGCGTGAGAATACTTTGATCTAGCCATATAACTGCATGTATATACGACACAACTGTTTGTACAGAATCACGAAGAGAGGCACGGACAAACAATAAAATATTGATTTCGTGCGTTTGTGTGATCATATAGGAATGAATAAATTTGAATAAGTTTCCTCTTACACACACACACACACACACACACACACACGCGCGCGCGCGCGCGCACGCACATAATTTATTTTCTATGTTAATATTTATATAAATATATTATATAATTCAAGCAATATGTACATATAAATGAATTTTTGTTAGAGTACTCTATCGTTAGAAATGAATCTAATTTATTTTCTTTCACACATAAGTCTTAATTATAATCTTGGTTAATATAATCTCGAAATTCTAAGATTTTAAGTTTCTTTGTGAGATTTTGATTTACATCAGGTATGCAGACACTTTTGGGGATAATGTCCTATGTAACGTAGCTAATGAGGCACTATTACAGCACGTACCGAATAATCAAGAATTCCAGAACGCGATACTTTGCTGCCATAATATAAATATAGTGATGTGTATCTTAATATTAATACCGGTACAAACTGCTTCATTGCCAAGTGTATAAATAAATTATTTATAAAATGTTGTCTCGCGCGAGCGAATGTAAAATATAAATAATAATTACAATAAAATGTATTTTCTAGGAAATGTATTTTCTTTCTCTGCTTTTCACACATTTCAATGATTCTCTCTTCCATACAAAAATAATATTGTATAATATTGTATAATAATCCTAATAAAAATCTAACAGGATATTTATTATGGATGTTTTCAGTCGATAAAACTGTAAATAATCCATATCGGACTACCTACAGGGTAGGACTATTACAATAGAGTTTATGAGTATAATAATAGAATAAACCACAAGATGATCCTAAGAGATACCTTATGAATATCTTGTGAGCAGTTGACAATAAGCGGAATTGTTAGAAGTGTTAGAACTACCTGCATCATATCTATAAGACTTGTTAAGTTCTGTGAAGTGACTAAATTAACACGTTAAGTGTCGAGCCTATTTTGTTCACTTTCCGTTTACATTACACAATGCCATCCAGGTAACTGGAGAGACTCTCGTGCTTATATTTATATTCTCACTTATTACTTTAAATTCCTCAAGGAATACATCAAGCCAAAAGAAAGTTAAAATGACTTTATTTGACATCAAAATGATAATTTTTGTTAGAAAATTTAATTATTTATTGACGTTAAGAATCAAAGTTATTTTGATTTTTTATTGATCTAGACCGATGTTCATAATCCGTTCTTATTTCAAGATAGTAATGTCTTAAGATATTAATATGGCCCTTTGATTGGTTCGTTTGGTTCACTTCTTAAGACTATATTTAAGACGGTCATGAATATAAGATCTGACTATGAATACTAGCCTTATTTCGGAGCCAAAAATAAACGTCGAACATTGAAAAAGCATCTTTATTGTCATATGTAGATAAGATAGAAACGCATTTCCTGCCATACCGATTGGGTACCTTTGTTTTTTTTCCCTTTGTAGTCGGACTGGTCGGACTATTCAGACTTCGAAGTAATCGGAGTAATTCGGACTGATTCGGACTTATACGAACTTATATCGTACTGAACCGATAACAACATCATATTATCGATCTGAAAGGATTACGCTCGTCCAGCTCATCCTTCTTACATCACGATCGTCGGCGTTCACGTTACGCTGCTCCAGATTTTCATGCAGAATACAACGTACAGTACCTGTCATTCCCATTCGGTCTCTCAACACAGTGATATCTCACGGCGCGCAAAACGAGAACGTTTCAGGAAACGAACGGGCGATAACGGGCGACTCGAGATGGCTTGCGAGGCCTGCAATGCAAAGTTCAACCTGTTTAAGAGAAAAGTGAGTGGATACCCTCGGGGACACCTGGCCCTTCTTCCTCGCTGAACGACCGGTTCCAAGGGCGATCCGACAATTCGACAAACCTTGACAAGTCATGTTTGTCCGGACAATGAATTCGAGCCTTCAAATTGTCATGCAAATGTCACCGTAGAACCAAGTGATGACACAGATTCACTGCGTACTAAATTATTTAGCAATTAACATTTGACCTTCTTCTGTTAGGTAATCTAGAAATTTTTTTTATTAAGGACTCCACAGTAATCTGGTTCCAGGAATTTATTTGCCTGATATTTGATCGAACTTTATCATAATTCTTGATTACGAAATTCTGGTTTAATATTTGACATATATTTATATTCCTTGTATAATTTTTAGAAACAATGTGTGGACTGCCTAAGGTATTTCTGTTCCGAATGTGTAATTAAACGATTCGACAAGGTGTTCACCTGCGATAGCTGCGGTCTATTGTCAATAAGACCACTCATCAGAAATCAAATCAGACAGATACGCTCTAGGGACTTGCGTCAGTATCTTGTGGCAAAAAAAGTTTCTGTTAAGGGTTGTGTCGGTACGTGCATTAATATGTATAATGCTGCCTGCCAACATGCCTCTATCTGTAATAATACCTTCTTAATATCAATTTCATAAGAACTTGAAGAATTTTTTTTTAACAAGAAACATATACTTGAATTTCAGAAAAAGAAGACTTGGTGCATTTACTAATGCTTTTTGCTAACGGAACTGATTCGAGCTTGACTTCTGACCACAGTAGCTTCAGGACGCAAAATATTACTGAAGAACAACAGTACGTTTTACATTGTAGTGTATATAATTATTGGTAGTTTAGACTTAATGAAAAGAACAGATAGTAGGAACAGAGAATAACAGCTTTCAACCTACCAATTACATCAAAATTATAATAATTTCTAATAGGATAAAATCTGTTATTTCCTATTACATTTCAATTGTGTATAATTAGCTTAACACTTGAATTTTTTGAGAGTCAAATTTTTTGCTTAATATAAACTCTTTTTACTTTATTTTATTTTATTTTAATATAAAATTTATACAAATTATATATTCTTCTTTTAAAAATATTTTTTTAAATAATATGACTATTTAGTTCCAGAGTTGATCCTTTAAATAGAATGGAAAATATGCCAAATGTTAGTACTGCAAATAATGAACCTGGTGCGAATGCGGCGGACGTGCAAGCATCAACGGAACCTGTAAGAAACGAGGACATTGAAATGGCAGAGGAAGCAAGTGAAAGTAGTCATAGTAGCCCGGTTATTAGTGTTCCACTTAGCAGTGATAGCGAATCACCTGAGGAGAGACCAACGAAAAATACTGACCTTTTAATAGAAGAAATATTTGGGAATGATAGCAGTCCAACTGGGCCCAGTACTGCATCACAGCCTGTAATCATCGAGCAGGAGGAAGTTCCCGAAACGTCGAATGAAAAAAAATCGGATATGGTCACAGAGATTCCTACGGTATTTGCTTGTAAATAACATTTATAAAATACTTGTATAGTATTTATATTGTATTTTATTTCTATTTGCAGTGGTCAGATAAGGTGCAATTATCAGATATAAAAGAAGCATCAGAATTAGAGTATCTAAGTATTAAACAATTAAAAAATTTGTTGAGTACAAATCGCGTAGATTATAAAGGCTGCATAGAGAGACCGGATTTACTGAACAAAGTAACCAGATTATGGCAGGAATATAATCAGTCTAGAAAAGGTAAAATATATTATATCGTAACATATTGGATGGATAATATTTATATTCATATTAAATATAATGTCGATTATTCTTTAAACAGCAAAGAGATATTTATAGGTATAAAAGAAGATTCTGTGTGAAACCGAAACGTTTATATTATAATTTATATATTGATAATTATATTGACAGGTTAAATTTATATTAATATATTAACAAAACACTCTATATTATTCGTTCATTGATCGCTGATTTTTGAATTGTTTTGCATTACAAATTTCGAACGTTTATTTATATTCTTGTTTTGGTATTATTTAATGTATTTTATTATGTTCTGTCATTTACCATAAAATAAATTATTAAAATTACAGATGTGGAACAACTCAGCCAGGAAGAATTGTGTAAAATCTGCTGGGATGCGCCGATTGAGTGTGTTATTTTGGAATGCGGTCATATGGCTTGTTGCATAAATTGTGGCAAACAAATGTCTGAATGTCCGATATGCAAACAATATGTTGTCCGTGTTGTACGATTTTTTAAAGCCTAAAAACGATTGGATATAATTGTGACTGATAATTTTATGCACCTGCCAGTTTTCATAGATCGCGTAATTATACGATGTGTATATTATGAAGCAAAATTTATCTATGATAAAGAGTGAAATTATAAAACGCCAAATTTTTGTGCTATGATTTGCAGTGTATTTCGATAAATAATAAGAACTAGTCCTGCACAAAAAGGCAAATTTTATGCTATCTTGACTTTCAAATCTAATTGTTGACTGGTCTTGTGGCATGTTTTCATTTTAATTACAGTTCAGAACTCTTCCTAGACAGAGAATAGTATTTTAAAAAAAGAATAAATATCGTTATATATAACGTATTAATTATATTAATTCAATTAAACTACATATATGTATGTATACTTATATATACATATATATATGTGTGTGTGCGTATGTACATATGAATGTATATCGCAAGGAATATTACTAGGATGTAATACAAAGTTTTTATATGGAGTTGTGTGTATATATATATTTGTGCATATCTTATAACACTCCAATCTCCTGTGATGCTGGAAATTTTGTAAATTCTGTGTTGTACAGAATGTATGTTTTTTATAAAAATAAATAATATATAGATTCTAAATACAGAATTAAAATAAACTAAAGTCTATGGAATTTTTTAAAGAATTTTAGTAGCAGTTTAAATTTAATTATATTTCTTTAACTCTTTGTACTAATATACGATAATAGATGATAATTAAAGTGTCGATAATTGTAGTGTTTATATAATGATAGTCTGTTCGGCTGTGCACTTTTTGCACTTAGCACATTCACTTATTCTTTCTCTTCACGCTTGAATATATATTTATTTCATTTTAAAAATGCAAACATTTTTGGGGATTTCAAGCAACGCGAACAGACCTATGAAGATGCTATGAGGTTGTTTGTGTTGCTTGAAATTCTCAAAAATGTTTGCACTTAAAAAAGGATAAAATATATTCAGCGTTGAAAAGAGAAAGAGAGAGAGAGAGAAAGAGAATGAAGATGTTAAGTGCAAAAAGTGCAAGCAACGCGAACAAACTGATGAAGTACAGATTTTCACCGTCAGAACATTTCAAAACGCATCAATTCAGAGAATTATAAAAGCGCGGGAAACAAAACGCATGCGCATCAATGTATAGCCTTTGCAAAACAACATTCTAACCAACTTCAAGCAAATTCCAAACTGTGTGTAATATTTACCTTTTTTAAATCAATGTATTACTTTATAAATATTATTAGAAACAGGCTGAATTAAGTCTTGAGAAATGGAGTGAGAACGTGTTTCGTTTCGAGTATTGCATCATACTATTTTTGGGAAAGCGTTGCCGGCTTTAACTGTGCGTAGCACTGGCCAAGTTTACTTCATCAATGAGGATCAGAGCTATTAAATTTCGAAGAAGAACAGGCTGAATTGTCTCTGTCTGGAGGCAAGAATTCAAAACGGGAAAAAATTATTTTGCATAAAATAAAAGCCTGTACATGATATAAGACTGATAATTATGGAATTAGAAACCAAAAATAAAATAATTGCTAATTATAATACATTCTTTTATGCGACCATGTGTCACGTTTGCAAACAATTTGGCGATGGCGTCTGTTTGAAGAAATGTGGTGGCTGCAGAATGATTGTCTATTGTAATCGACAGCATCAGAAGCAGCATTGGTCGCAGCATAAATCTTTGTGTAAAGCCATACAGGACGTACTGCGAGACTTCAAAATGGAAAACCATGGAACTTCAGAGGAGTGGAACGACCAGAAACTGAACTTAATCTTGCTTATATCATTCAAGCTGGGACGTCCTCTAGAAATGTATGAAAAAGAAATGTTCCAGTTTCCAAGGGAATGTACAGTCTGCCATGAACAGGATGGTCAGTTGTTGGAGAATTGCCAGAGCTGTGCATCTGTCAGCTTCTGTAAAGATCACAAAGATAGCATTAAACACAAAGACTCTTGCGTTTCTCTGGAATTATGTCTTCGTTTAAATTTATTATTTATAAATGGAGAAAACAACACTTTGGACATGTATTACTTGCAGTACGTTTTTGATACTGATACATTTCGGAACATGAATGACTTTATAAATGCTTATGGAAATATTCAGACTGAGTCGGAAATGTCATACAATATCTTAGCAGCCAGGCATTCACAATATCTCACACGTCCCTTGACGTTGTTCTATGCCATGCAAATATTGGACTATGTACCACAACGCAAAGATCTAGTCATTCATGTTATAGCTGCAAGTTATGTTGAAGAAACTACCTTGATGACATGGGAAATCCTGCTACATTTAATAAAAGCTATAATATCATTGGTAATTATAATGATTGGGCCAGAATTAAAATATAAATCCGATCTATTACACATTTGTGATAACTGTATGTTGCAAAAGAAGAAAATTTCATTGGAATTTTACGATGTATTATATGAAGATTATTTACGCAACCCATTATTCATAAAACCAGACTTGGTTGTGGGATTTAATGCGGGTATTCATGAACATGTCTCTAATAGAGATACATGGACACCATCCATACAAATGCTAGCGAAACAAAATTATCCATTAATCTTAACATGTTATATGCAAAAAGAATTAGAGGAAGAGATAGATAGAATAAACACTATCCTGGATAGAAAAGTAAATTATCTCTATAGTGGGAAGAATCCATTTGCTAGTTTAAGACCATTCAGAGTCATTGGGCCTGAGCAAGTGTTTTATCAGAATCATTATTTAATTGTCTGCAGGAGTCTTTGTTCGTAACTGATATGCATAATCAGAGGTAGGAATGTTTATCTTAAAAAAAAATAATGCGTTACTGTTACAGTTACGTTTTATTAAAAATAACTCGTTACCATTACTAATTATTTATTTTAAAAAGTAACGCATTACTTCCCAACTCTGTGCATAATATGCGACCAATGCAAATTAAAAATTACATTGAAGAAAATGTCAAGTAAAAGACTTATTGAATTGAATTCCACTGACATACCTTATAGAAACCTAACAAAAACTGGCCAATACTACTAAAAGGCAGTAATTAACTGTATTTTAAGGTTTTAAAAACATTATTCATCATAATATTTGTTTAAGTAATTAATTACTGTCTTTCGGTAATAAATAATAATTATGATAGTTAATATTAGAGATTTTTGGGTGTAAAGAATGAATATTATTATTATTATTATTATTATATTAATTATTTTGGGAGGATTATTAATATTTCAGATTGATTGCGTTGAAAGTCCGACAACCATATCGGCACGCAATTATCATTTCTGAAATTAATTCATTTATATGAATATATATAATAGTTCAACATCTTAACATTCAGAACCTTCAGAATGTCTCCATGTTTATAATTTAAAAGGGATCATTTTCACTATTTTTACTATATATTACGAGTCAATTGCACTGTATTATCAAGTTTTTAATGGATTATAAATATAGCAGGATATAAGTGAAGGTAGTAATATAAAATATAACACATAACGATTGCTATTTCCCACGAATTTTGTAATAAAGACAAGATTTTTGTCGTTTGTAATAAATATATCAAATTTTTTTTAATGAGTTTTTTAAATGAAAGTCATTTTTTTCTTTCTCGACATTTCTAATTATCAGATCTCTGATATCACGCGTCTGACAGCTGTCTGCGACAGTTGATAACCAAACAATGGCAGAGATCGAATGGCCCTGGCAATATAGTTTCCCGCCGTTTTTTACGTGAGTATTATCGCGAGAAATGTGTATGTCAACGAAATTATTAATATTACTGATAATGGCATATATGTGCTAAAGATTAACGAAATTCAATAGATGTTACTCGTAAAATGTCGTTTGATAGGAGCTTGTATGTCACAGGTTAGGAATATAAATTATACACAAAAATTAAACACATATTTATGAATCTGGCGATAATACAACATTTGAAAAGTATTCGAATTTTTGCCACATGACTTCGCCTTCATTGTAGGCTTCAACCTCATGCAGATACTAGAGCTAAACAAATAGCGGCCTGGAAGAGCCTGGTGCTAGAATACTATCGTATCACAAAACAGGCGGTCGTAGATGTGCGCGAGATTCACACAAATCCTCTATTTAATAATGCTAGCATAAACAGTATCCTTATTTGTCACATCGAATGACAATTATTCTACCAATTTTGTCGTATGTTATACTTAATGTAATATTCACCCCTGTCATGTATTACTGTTTTCAGCAATTCATTTATTGACATTATTTATTAGTCACTTATTACACAAAATTTCCTAGTAAACACCAATAAACTATAATATACTTGTTACAATTTCCTATTTAATAATATAATTAATATAACATATAACATATAATAGTTGTATTGTTGAATGGAAAATTAACTGACAGTTATGTTATTATTAGATGATTCACTGGATTATTATTATAATTTCCTAATGTATATTAATTAAAATAGTTACTTTGCTATTGAAAGCTCCTTAATAACACAATAACAGGAAAATTACCATCCGAAGCTGTACTAGTAATATTGGAAGAATTAGGAAAATCAGGAAATGCGTCTCCCCTAGATAAGACCAAGCAGAGATGGTTGGTTTATTGGCACACTTTAGAAGAATGGGGTGATATAATATATAATTGGGCACAGGAGAATAGCTTCACTGGTTCTGTGTGTACATTCTTCGAATTGACACAAGGGGAGGACACAAGTGAACAAGGTATATTGTACAATTTGTTTTTGCTCTATTTATCGGTATTATTAGAAATAACTATTAATAATCATATTGCTTATTTTAGAATTTCATGGTCTGGATACAGAAGTGCTAATCAGGTCACTGAAGACATTAGAAGCTGCAAGAAAGGCAGAGATTATCTCATTTGATGATAATCAAGGTGTTAAATTTTTCTAACGCTTGGAAAGTTGTTGTCATTCGTCGAGTTATAGATATGTGTATAAATGGTATTTATAATTAATAAGTGATGTAAAAAACTATAACATTTCTCATAAATGCAAACATTTATTTAACACAATAATACACTTTTCTTTTTCTTTTCTTACAAAAAAAAGACAAACCAAAATCGCTCGGATGCTAACATGAAGTACAAATGTGGGAAAGCTTGATGATATTGAATATGAAATTAATGTAGCCAGTTATATAGCTTTTAAGGCAATTATATACGGCACATAGATTTACTCGAAATTAGAAAGCACAAAAATTGTGATGAAAATAACTTCCTATGCCAAAGTCAAGGTGTTAAAATCAGAATGAACAAATTATATAAACTTAAAATGTATCTACACTTCCCTTGTATAAATTAATACTTCTGCATTAAGTGTCAAACTTAAAAAGAGAATGATCTATAAGCGTCTTAATTTAATTAAAAGTACTAATGATGATGATTCGATCACTTGTATTACACTTGATTAGTTCACATTAAAGGCTGCTTTATATAAAGCATCTAAATACAGGCATTAAATAAATAATCAACTTTACAATGAAATAATACATAAGTATATAAATAACGTGACATTATTAAGTATATTATTAATGACATTCTACTGTTTTATAATATTCACATATGCTTTTATTTAACTTAGCTAATTTCATGTATAGTAGCCTTTAATGTACTAATCTAGTATAACGCAAGTGAATGAATTCTACAAATTCCTATTGAAAGGCACTGTAATCACATCATTCTTATGAATTACTTCGCTTCGGAATTACAGTCTTTGGAAACAAAAAACTAGAACATTTCATTTTGTTTCAAAGTTAATATATTGCGATGTATCTCTTATTCTCGAGT
This sequence comes from Atta cephalotes, assembly GCF_000143395.1. Classification (NCBI taxonomy): domain Eukaryota; kingdom Metazoa; phylum Arthropoda; class Insecta; order Hymenoptera; family Formicidae; genus Atta; species Atta cephalotes. The sequence continues at coordinate 625,730 of NW_012130089.1, forward strand.
TCCAATGCAAAAAGAAAAGTACAAAAGCTAAACTGGAATTAAAAACTAATATATTTTATAAACATATATACAGCATACTTGCTTGACATTTTTTAATGAATGACAACGCGAAGTAATTAAAGATAAAACGACCATGGACATACTATTTTGTGGAATTTTCTTGAAAATTCGTCGCTTTGTTTTTATTAAAGATTAGTTCGCGACTTTTTCAATCAAGCTTTCAGAAAGCAAATTTGATGTTACATGGCGTATCGATTTCGCTAGCGAGACCGAGAGAGAAAAACAGGAAGTGATGAGATACGATCGTAAATATGTTCCACTATAAATATGAACATGATCTAAATTGTTATTTACAAAACGATATAACTTCGCTGCATTTAATTTTCTTTCCCTCTCAGTTCTAGAGGCGTCGTTATTTTCCTCTTGAATAGCAAAATATGTGGTTCTGAAATAATTCATTTGATTAGAAATCTTCAAAAGACAATATGCAGAGAAATCAAACTAACATAAATGTTATATTAATGTTATAATTTCGTACTCAATAATATAACTGTTATGTACATGTGTTAACATGTGTTATATTAATTTATATTGTTGAGTTGAAAATTATAATATTGATGTAATACATTACTGTTTGTGTTCTGCGGGAAATGTTAAGATCAAACTGAGTATGTACCGGGATCATGAATCATATAGTGCACCCATCCTTGACTTTGTTGGATTCCAATAGCTCTCCATTCTTGCTCGGACAGCAAATGAGTTCTTGGCACCAGCTTCACCATTTCTTTTGGTAAAACTACATGCCTATACAAAATTTAAAGAATAAAAATAGAAAATAGAAATATCAAATATATGAAAAAAGCAAAAATAAGAAATATGTATACAGTAAGTTTTATTTGTAATTTTTCAAATTCTAATATATATATATATATATATATATATATATATATACTACTACTTATAAACTAAAAATTAATTAGTATAGTACGTACGTTCGTTTCTTACGTAATTAAATTAAGTTAAATTAAAATTAAGTTTAGGTACTAGTTAGTTAAGTTTTAATTTTTAACTTTACACGAGG
>NW_012130089.1:626856-642236 GCF_000143395.1 Atta cephalotes
AAATAAAGTAAATAATAAATAATATAGTAAAAAGAAACAAAAATAAAAGTAAATAATAGTATATAGTTAAGTTTATTTAGTTATTTATAATATTATATATATATATATATATATATATATATATATATATACACTCTTTGACAAAAAAATTTATTGAATGCAGTCGTTTTCTCGATAATAGTAATAAATAATTTGGCATGTAGAATTTTTTTATCACAGAGTGCATATTAGTTGAGTCAAAAGATTTTTAAGTTTTTATAAACATTTATAAATTTACATCTAATAATAATAATTAATCCTCCATTTGTAATGCTTTTTTACTTTTAAGCTTTCAAAAAAATGTGGAAAAATAAGGATTATTCAACATTTCTATTACATTATCAAATAAGTTTTAACAAGATATTTTAGGAAGAACAATCTGAAAGACTTTTCTTTATTTTACAGAAATTTAAAAATGAAAAAAAATTTCTCATATAAAAACCAATTCAAATTAATAGAGGGTAATAATACTTAAATCAATGAAAATTATGAAATTACTTTTTAATTGTATTATAAAATTAGATAAAAATCAGATATAAATAACAATTCTCGCAAAATATAATTTATATTTTGCAATTTTATAATTGCAATATTTGTCATCGAATTTTTATTTGATCTTTGCAATGTAGCTTGGACAGAAAAGAAATTTTTAGATGATTTTTAATGAGAGCATAAAAAAATCATCTCGATTTTTCTATTATATATTATTACGTCTTTTTTTTACATACGTCATGTCTCCCGGCATTTGTTTTTCTCCCACCGAGAAATTATTGGCATTAAAATCATCGCGAGTCATATCTCGCAGAGCAAAATGCGAATGCTACAAAGATTCGTATAAATCCAAGCTGAATAAAGCTTCCCAATCCGAAATGAAACATCGACAAACCGGTCTTGAACGAGTAGTCCAGTTTTCCGAATTGACTATTTTAATCGCTTCGATTCCGAAGCCGGCAAGACGAATGGAAGAAAAAAAGAATCGAGTGACAAGGGAGAGAAAAAATATCGAGTTGAGCGCAGAAATTTCGCGCAGACATTCCACACAGAATTGCATAGAAATTGTATGAAAAGAAGAAGCCATTATGTCGCATGATCAGGAGGCCTCACGTTTTGAGTAAGAGGCCCCATGTGGAGGACTCGCAAAATAATTGCTTACCTGTACTCGAATTTATCATCGTAGTACTTGTCGGAATAATAAATGTTGTGCGGCATCACGTCCTCAGATTCCGCGATGGCGTCAGCAGTAACAGCTCCGATTAGAAACGATGGATTCGCTCGAACGAGTACACGGTAAGCTCTCCGAGAAGCCTCCCTCGATCGCGTGCGTACGTACGTACGCTGTCTAATTTGAAAGTTCCAACGGATGTGCCAACATTGCCAACCGGCGACTCGAGCGAGCGGAATGGAGGCCGTGACGAGTCAAGAAAGAGTTTCGTTCACGAGCTTCTACTTCGTTTTATATTTTTTCGCCTCGTCGCGAGAAACGCTGACGATTCGACAGAAATGAATCCGAGAGAAATATAAATAGATCCAAAATGAGAATAAATCGGCGTTCTTCCTTCTTTAGTTTTATTCATGCCATTGACTCACGTAGTCTGGAATCAGCTGCGCCGTTTGCGGTAGATGACGCGCGTTTGAAACGTTCGTGACGTTCTTCCGGTTCTTCCTTAAGGAGGGGGGGGAGGAAAGTGAGGTTAGGCGCTACAGGGTTGGCGATTTATTTCAATTTATTTATTTATCTTTTCCCTTCTCTTCATGATGGAGAAATATTCGCGAGACCACAGTCTCGGATACAAATCAAGAAAAGAGCGTGACGATTACAGAGGTGAGGATCGAGCGTCGCGAAGAACTCGTGATCGCACGGAGCACCGATCCGGAGAATCGAAATCCAAACACGATCACTCCAGAAGGAGATCTAGCGAGAAGCATAAAAAATCGAGGGACGACGAATCTCGCCCGCGTCGCGAATCGCGGAAGTCCTCCAAGCATAAGAATCGAAAGAGGTGGGTCATCTTTTCAATTCAAATTTTAGAGACCGTAGGTGCTTTCTTTTGCTGTCATATAAACAGTCATTCTATTCTTTTTAGCAGTCAATGAATAACAAAAAAAGAATAACACTTGTATCGATTGTGTCTCCTAAACAAAAAGCAGCCAGAATGCTTTCTAATTGATGGCCAAGAAGACGAATGTCGCCGTCTTTAAATCTGTTCGCGTTGCTTACACTTTTTGCACTTAGCTTCTTTGTTTTTTCTCTTTTTAATACGCTCAAATATATACCTATCTCATTTTAAGTTCAAAAATTTTTGGAACTTTCAACAACGCGAACAGACTTTTTGTTATTCATGAAAGATGGAAGGATGTTTGTATGTACTAAATGAAAAATACTACGATTCAGAAAACACAGACTGTGTTTCGAAATTTATAGTTTACGTCACTATAGATTTTCAGTACTGTCAGTAAATTTTGGAACACAGCCATAACATTTGAACGAGCGTTTAATAATTGTTGCCTGTAATTGAAGTAGACTTTTAGATCTGTGCTAAATTTAGAAAAATCAATAGCAGCAAACATTTACTCAACTGTTCCCTGAATATACATGATCTTTTGAAATTGTATATATGGGAATTCTATATATTTTTAATTTAGGGAATTATCTTCACCGTCAACGTCTTCAGATTCAAGCAAATCCAGCGATGGCTCATCTACGGATTCATCCTCAGACTCCACAAAGTTGCTGGAGAAACTTCAGAAGCAACGGCAGAAGCAAGTAGAGGATCGTAAGCGACAGAAAGAACTGATGAAGGCGACAGAGACACCAGAAGAGAAACGTCTGCGTCGCCTGAAGAAGAAGGAAGCCAAGGAACGTAGACGTAAGGAAAGAATGGGTTGGGACAACGACTACTTACATTATACAAATACAGATAATCCATTTGGTGATGGCAATATTCTGTCTACTTTTGTATGGTCGAAAAAGTTGGGAAAGGAGGGCCTACTTGGTGTAGGCAGAGAAGAATTAGAGATTCGTAACAGGCATAAACAGGAGGAAAATAAGAGAGAACTGGAGAAGGTAAAAAAGAGGAGGCAAGAGAGAGAACTAGAACGACAGCAGAGAGAAGAAGAGATGACGATGTTGCAGAGAGGCAAGGAGGCTGCTCAGTTAGAACAATGGGCTCGGCAGGAAGATCAATTTCATCTTGAGCAAGCCAGATTGAGATCTCGCATTAGGATTCAGGATGGCCGTGCAAAACCCATCGATCTTCTCGCAAAATACATAAGTGCAGAGGAAGAGGTTGATGCAGTGGAGATGCATGAGCCATATACATACTTAAGAGGTTTGCATGTGAAAGATTTGGAAGATCTTATAGAGGACATAAAGGTGTATAAAGAACTGGAAAGAGGAAAAAATTTAGATTATTGGAATGATATAACGGTGATCGTGGAAGACGAGTTGCACAAACTCAGAAAATTGGAACGAACAGAATATGAAGTTGGTAAGAAAAATAATTCTTTTTTTTTAACACGGATAAGTAAAGGAAGCTACATTCGGTGTAAGGTGATTTTTGATGCTTAAATTTTTGTATGACTTTACAATTTTCAATTTAAACCCAAATTGTAAAATTTATACAATAATATTATTAAGTACCAAGACTCACTTTAACATAATATTAATCTTTTACTCATTTGTATTGAATATTTCTAAATTGATTTTCACTTAATATTTTTTTTCTCACCTGTTATGATTCTTGTTTACATCATATTGCATCTTTTTTTTAGCTGTTGGTAGAAGAGAAGGCATCCACGAGTCGGTCGCTAAAGATGTCACGGCTATTTTTAAGGGTAAAACTGCAACACAATTGGAAGCTCTGCAATTGCAGATTCAAGCGAAAATTACAGGGAAACCAGAAGGTGTTGATATTGGATATTGGGAAAGTCTTTTGTCTCAGTTAAAAGGTAAAATATAAAAACGTGTTCAAAAATTAAAATAATAACATAGTTTAATTTTTAAACGTTTAATTTTTAATGTTAAATATATGACTTTGGCAAAAAATTATCTTATGTATGTATACTATCTTGTATGTGACTCCTCCTTATTTACGTTTTATGTTATTAAGCCATTTCTAATAATCTATTGTTAAATTTTACAAATAATAATACATGTAATTCATATTAAGTATTAAATATGTAGCTCACATGGCGAGGGCACGGCTTAGAGATCGACATCAGGAGAACTTGCGTAAAAAATTAGAGGTTCTTATCGCCGAGCAAGGTGTAGCCAGAACGGAGAATGAGTCCGAAGGCTCGCAAGCACAGGAGAACGAGTCTGCTGTAAAGCAAGATGAACCTTCTTCCAGTACAGCTGTTGAAAAAGATGAAAACAGTCATTCTGAGTAAGCATTCTTTTCCTTATGTCGATTCAGGAAGTCTTTATCTCTTCTTTGCAGAAATAAGATATATGTATATATATATATATATATATATATTATATATGATCATGTCATGTTTCAGTGATGACCAAGAAGAGACAAGTGCCGCTGACGATCTGTTGTCTGAATCCTTCCGCGAATACGAAACTGGTGGCTACTCGCCAACTTATATACCTTATTCACAGCTCGAGCCGGGCACACTCGTCACGCAGGAAGACGAGGATAATCAGCGATTAGAGTATGCAAGGCAGCAAGTCCTCAACACTGGCAGAAAAATTCAGAACGTACTGACGATCGAGGAACAGGCCATGCATCGGGAGGCGCGCAAGGGCATGGGCTCGGATGAGGCACAGTTCAGTGTCGAATCATCGTTGGAAGCGCAGATCTACTTGTGGTCCGACAAGTACCGACCGCGTAAACCGCGCTACTTCAACCGCGTGCACACAGGTTTCGAATGGAACAAATACAATCAGACGCATTACGACATGGACAATCCGCCGCCGAAAATCGTACAAGGATATAAATTCAACATTTTCTATCCGGACCTTATCGATAAAAATACCACGCCGGAATACTTTCTTGTAAGAATCTTTTGAATTTTTTTCGGGCACAATTATTGTGAGGTCTGTTTTTTTTTTCGAATAAAATTCTAAATTATAGTATACTAGTAAGTTGAAGTGAAACAAACTATTTTGATTTAGTTTATTTGTTACATCATGAACTATACAATGTATAGTTCAGAATTTTCTTTAAAAAGGAATAGACTTGTAGTATTCAGCCTATAACATTTGATGAAGCATTTTTTCTGTTTAGAATGCTTGCGTTTTAATAAATTCTTATGGGGCTTCTACAATAAGCCATTAGTCATAAATCAGAAGTTAGAAATTGCAAATTATTCAATCATAGTCATTGATTTTCATTCTTTTAATTTCTGATTTATGACTAATGGCTTAGAATGGACAATTGGAAATTCTGTGTTTTGTGTAGTTCAATTTTAGTAATTTATTAAAAAGTAAGCAGTCCACAACAAAGAAAAATATATCATGTACCCATAGACTTTAGATTAGCATAGATGATTTATAAATTTTTTAAGTAAATTATTTAATTCTGATTTTAATTTTTAGACACCCTGCACTGACAATAAAGATTTCGCTATCCTGCGATTTCACGCCGGCCCGCCTTACGAGGACATTGCATTCAAAATTGTCAATCGAGAATGGGAATACTCATATAAGCGAGGATTTAGATGTCAGTTCCATAACAACATCTTCCAACTATGGTTTCATTTTAAAAGATATAGATACCGTCGTTAACATATGTATATATCATTATATAATTACAATTTTATAGACTTGTACAGACTTGTGTATATATATATATATATATATATATATATTACATCGTTTTATTTGTACAATATTGCGCGAATAATTTTTTTTAATATCATATTTATATAAAAAAGTGAATAAAAAGAGATTTATGATACAATGGCTATATTATGATAAAATGTGCGGCTTTCGCAATTCATAATCACGCATACTTTTATCGCTTGCTCATTCGCTTTCGAACGACTTCCGTGTAATGACGAGAACACGCAGCACACACTGGGCGCGGTATAGTCAGTGTTTTAAACAGCGGTTGTTGGATCGATTTTTCCTCTGCCACCTGTGTACTGTCACACAGTCGACTGCACACTCATACATATAGAAAGGTAAAAGCTGTACGGAGTTAATGGCAAGGTGAAGCCGAGCTCGCAGTACGCCGCGCAATTCGGTAGCAAAGGGCTGCCGCGTCGTCGGGAACTTCACTTCCGCCTGTGCTCACGCACAATTAAAAATAAATGTGAAATAAATGGACTGCGTATTGACGATCACGGCTGTTATTTGCGCATTCGTGTTATTTGTATGTGCGATTTCTAAAACAAAGGAAGTTCCCATATTTTAATTTATTGCGAGTACGAGTAGTGTAACGCAATTACCTTCGGCGTTGTCATTCATTTAATATTCTAATTAATCGGATTCTCTAACATTCGTTCGAATTGTAACACAGGCATCGAGACATACCACCTGTTCATCGGACGGGGAAAAACACTACACGTTTGTGACGTCAATCGCATAACATAAGTATACGTTCGAAGAAAAGCGATATGTATAGAAAGTATAAAGCGAAATTTAGTAGTCACGAAAGTTCTTCGAGATGTCACTGATAAGACAGATTACAGAATGATCGAAGTTTCACTTCTAAACGATGAAATTTAAGTAATTTAAGTAAGAACTTTAATCCTTTAATTGTTTTCGTGTCTTATATCGATGTAAAAACGTTGAGGGTTGAACTCGTGGAAGATTTATTGTCGGAAAATACGATTATGCTCGCTCCGCGAAGTGAGCAACTCACGAAGGCCTTTTATACCATGATTTGTGAAGATCACTAATATCGATAAAATCGTCATGAAGTGGAAGAGAGGGCCGTGTGAATTTCTATCGCAGAAAACGTTTCTCATAATAAAGGATGACTTGGATATTTCAAAAGGTAATGTCCATCGTATTTCGTGCCAGCGACATTTTTTTCTAATCTATTCTTCAAATGGAACAATGATTGCATCGATCCAGAAGCAAATCTCCAGAGAGGTGATTTCTTTTGTGACTGATTCTTTTAAATATATGATAGTGATGTGTTAACTCATTAAAAACTAATGTTTTAAATAAAATCTTATCGTGTGAATTAAATAATAATAATAATAAATAGTCTTCTAGTAATTTTCAATAATGTTTTCAGTAATCTTAGCAGATATTAATTTAGCCAGTCGTAATTAATTAACACCAATTAAAAGTAACATAACATTAATGTTAAAATTTCGTACTTAACATGACAAATATAATATAAGAGATGTTACATAAAAGTTACATTGTCGTATTCGAAATTATAACATTGATGTTACTTTTAATTGGTGTTGACTGAGAATAACTATTTGTCTCTAACAATCACAGTATTAATTTGAGATATTTAAAAAACAAAAAGTACATATTAAAATCTCTATTATGGTTTTCAAGATAAACCGATCTACATTTCTATGTCGATGCTTCCTATCAACAACAGATCATCTCCGTTTAAATAGATTCGACTAAGACGACAAATGGCAAGAAGGCAGCGGCGAAAAATGCAGCGCGTATCGGCACCTGGCCACCAAAAATGAAGCGTGTACAGGTTTTTTGCGAGAAGGAACCGGAGAGGCCAAAAACGGCGAATCTTACGAGGCCAAATGTGCTGGACCCCGCACTCGTAAATAAGCTTGACATGTCGTTGCTCAGTAAGGAATTGCTCTGCGACTCGATGACGCGTTTCCATCAGAATGGCAAGCCAATCAGTGGGGGTACATCATCATCGTCATCGTCGTCGTTATCATTGCTGTTACCGTCGCCGCCGTCGGCATCACGACGACGCCAGAGCGCCGTCGTCAATATCGCGACGACTACCACCTGGTCGTCTCATGACGCTCCAGTGCGTCGTCAGCGACGGAGCTTCGAACAGATTTACGAGCCGCGAGTCGCAGCGGGTTTAATGGAGGAAATTGATAGATCTCGATCGCCCGCAGTTACCGCGACGCAAGAGTCCAAACGAAACTCGGACATCAGAAGGCTCGACGATAATAATAACAAGTCAGTGATGATTAGATCATAAATTAATCGAGCTAATAATATTCTTTAAAAAAAATCAAAAATATGATTTATATTTACAAAGGGAAGGGCCAAATAACACACGAATTTTGTCTAACTTTAAATATCTTTAAATATATTTATCCCCCCCATTAATCCATTATTAGGTCAGTGACATGATTCAATATCAAGCATTCACGATAAATTTGCGTCGAACATTTTGGAATTTTTAATTAAATTGCGCCAATATTATTCGTATAATTACAGGCATTAAAATATTCGTTAAAACTATTATAATTATAAAATAATTTCTACACATATATATAAAATAATTTCTATACATATATTTAATTATTATATAAAAAAAAGGACGAGAAACTATCGATTCAAATTTCTTGTAAATATTTAAATTTTGCGCTATGTTACTTTCTTAATTAAGCACTAAAACATATTTAAAGTTAAGCAAAGTTCGTATGTATAGATACTACTTGTAGCCTCCCATTGTTAGTTATCAGAAGATTATTAAAATTTGAAAGTCTCGCATATTTTATCTTTGAAAAATATAATTACATCTCATCATGATTACTTATCCTGTTCGCTTTTAAACCGTCATGTTTTAATATTTACAAATTCTATTCATGCGATTAGAAACAATCCTCCTAAAGTGCTATCGATGGTGAAGAAGAAGAACCCGCGGACCGGTCTATCAAATGATCTGGAAATATTCACCTCCACCTCAAAGACAACAAAAAGTGCGCCAGAGCCTTGCAAGACTTGCGGGCGTCCAGATCAGCCGGAGAGATTCCACAGTCATCCTAAGGGTAGCCAGTCCAAAATCAAGAATATCCCATCGCCGATAACGAAATCGAAACCTATGGTGCCGTCGGTACCAAAATCCATTCAGAAGCCGGTGGCATTGAACTTTCGTAGCGATCGGAACAGGAATAAACTGGATGAAACTGAGAACCCGGTCATTCCTCAGGATCATTCTTCTCAGGTCTCGGATCAGCAAAGCAGATCGATGTCCGCGTTAATGAAACGAGGTCCCAGGAGTGTCACGTGTTACATATGCAGTCGAGAATTCGGCACTGCCAGCTTTCCTATACACGAGCCTAAGTGCATGGAGGTAAAGGATGACTTCGACATTATCGTAATTCTAAAATACAATAATTAATATAATTACTATTAACATAGTACGTGATCCCAGTAAATAGCCTCAATGGGTATTTATTGGGATCACATACTATGAGATAAATACCTACAATATTCGATTCAACGTGATTATTACATGCAATATGTTATATAATATTTATATTATTGAGGAAATTACATATTGATACAATCTTATTGTTTACTAGGCTCTATCTTTTACCTCGATTCAATCACTTTTCGTGATAAAAGCCTTAAAATAGATAAAGTCTAAAATTAGGGCAACACACGACTGACATTTTGAAAAGGTCGTAGAGTCGCTGATAAATTTCTCTTCCCATTTCATCGCGGAAGTAACAGAAGGTTCATAACATAATAGCTTTGCAATGATAGCGCGCATGTAATAAGTCAAGGCCCTTTCGCAAGATCGATGGTGGTATAACGTTGCGTTGCTTGTACTATTAAACTCAATATCAGATGCATTCGTTTGCGTGTAACCGATGTGTCATAGTTGAACAGAACTATAACGCAGCAATCGGTTGCGGTAATTTATACACTCTTAGACTGGGTGTCTTCGACCGACCGACCGCATTTTCCCGTAACGATGGATTATTTAATGAATACTCTATATCCTACATTTGCGCACACACAAGTTTACCGAACGCGATTCTTATCTCGCTTTCACATCGCGATTTTTGCGATCGATACGTAAAATTCACATTTATGCACGCAATCACCCTTAGTTATATGAATGGTATATACATACTTTGAACCAAAAGACATTGGAACAACGTTATATACCGCAGTGCTAATGTGCTGCAATATAAAATCAATATAATAGTTGCATGTTGCACGAAAAGAATGATTACTGAAATATCTACAAATTGATCTAGATATAGATCTAAAAAAAATATTTTTATTGGACAATCAAAAGAATGTAAAAAAATTCAAACATAATGAAATAAAAATTGTATATTCTAGCAACCAACTTGCGAGTGTTCTGTATAATTATTTTAATTATTAGTTTCATATATATGTATTTGATGTAGTATAAGATTCATTAAACATTAGCAATTAGCTTTGGCTCGTAGTTCTTTTTTTATTTTAATTTTTGATAGTAATATTATTTCAAATGTGTAGCTAAATTTATAGATGCTTCAGCAAAATCATTTTTTGCATGTGTATAGAAAGTTGCATATAAATTGTTGGAAGATTCTTATTAAAAAAAGAATTTCATCTCTTCAAAGTTTTTTAATAAAATTGATATTAATAAAATTGACTGATCTGTTTATTCATTAAAAAATTATTATTGTTTTCTTACTTTAGTAAGAAAGAAAAAATTTCTCATAAATTATTATACTAGAATATCATACGTATATATTTATTTAATAATTTTCTATATTTATTCAAACGAACATCTATTATAGAAATGGGAGCGTGAGAATAATTTGCTGCCTCCATCTCAGAGACGGCCCAGACCACAAAAACCTGCGGTTGATATCGAACACAACGATTGGAACGCAGCTGCATGGGAGCAGAGTCAGGTAGATCCTTCGTTACATTTTAATTAACGATGCAACGTTAACGAAATGTACGACGGAGTAGTTATTCTTACGAGATGCGTCGTTTCCGTGTGAGAGGATATTGTTCGCGCTTCGTTAATTTTATCGAATGATGATGCAGTCCTTATTCATCGATGATGCAAGAATCAATTATAGGATGCACATACGGAGCTCTAGGAGCGCCCGGAAAATTAGAAGCAAACGCAAAAGGAATTTGCTTTTATAAAATTGAACACCATGCCTTATAAATTAAAGAAAATTAATTAAAGAAAATTAATAAATTCCAATTTAAATCTTGAAAGATTCATCATGGCTTTAATATTAGAATCGAATTACCAGACATAATAATTTAATAATATGCATCGCGTGCATGGTCTACGAAGATTTCGTACTGTTCACGAGTGCGTGATTCTAACATCGAATATTAAAGATTACTCTTTAACATCTCATATGCATACGACTCGCACGAGCGCATACCAAATAAGAATTTGCATGCAGAAAGGGTCTTTAATGATTAACTATCATTTACGTAAAAAATTAGAAAAAATTGTTCGTCATATCCGAATGATAAATTAGTGATTTTAATGCTCTGTAATTATCAGTGATTTCAACTGTCAACATTTGCAAACGTCGATTTAAAGATTAATTATTTGATTGTCTTGATTAGTGCATTAATTTCTTATTGTAATCTTCTTTATAAAACACATGATGAGAGAGACACTTTCGTATACAATTAAATGCCAGTAGAGATATACATACTTTTTTCTATAATTAAATAAAAATACAAGAAGCATTTTTGTAGGAGCAATTAATTCCGTGTGTGAAGTGTGGGAGGACGTTTTTGCCTGAACGATTGCCAGTCCATGAGAGAAGCTGCAAAGCCACGCCTAAGGTATTAAATGCATTCAGTGATTTCGGCATTCTATTTTCCTCAAATATCATCTATTCTTCTAGAATAACGAACGACTGGCCACTCCAGCAAATGGGCGTAATGCACCGCCTACCATTCCCTGTAGTATTTGTGGACGAAGATTCGGTACTAGAAGCATAAAGATTCATGAGCCTCAATGCAATAGGCGATGGCAAGCCCAGAATGATGTTAGCCAACAAGAAGATCCAGCCCTTCGCAGGCAAAAATCAGCCAATAGTGGACAGGGAAGTTCACAGTCAATGTATCCGGTAAGCTAAAACATGGAAAATGTACACGCTTTTATCTTTGAATCAACTTATATCGCACTATACATCTTTCGTGCAAATAAATGTTTTTCCTTTGAGTTTTTTTAATATTCTCTGACATTTAGAATAAATTACTTCTAAATTTCTATATAAATGTTTTCTGTTTCGAAATAAGAACTGTCTTGAATTATGTCATGTGTGAGATAAAATAGTTTATTATAATTAATATAAACTATTTTAGAATAAAAAAAACAATTAAATGGAATTCCAGCAGTAAGAAAAATAAGGAGACATGTTTAAACTACTTGATTTTAGAATTTGTCGCAAAAGAAAACAGTTACATGTTATATCTGTGGTCGAGATTTCGGATCGTCTAGTATCGCTATTCACGAACCCCAGTGCTTAAAGAAGTGGCATGCCGAAAATGATAAGCTATCGCCGGCTCGAAAAAGAAAGGAGCCGCAAAAACCTGAAATTATATACATACGTAAGTCAATGTTCTCATTTGCATAATACGTGCACTATAATGTCTAGCCCTGCATTCGCTTTAAGTGTTCGTAAATTCTATCATTCTATCTTTCTTTCGCGTGTATAAATGAGCGATAAAGATAGTGCTTACAGCGCGTGAGCGCCCAAAGCAAACGCAAAAAATGTTACATAGAAATACAATGACAAAGGATTATTGAAAGATACAATAACTTAAAAAAAGTTTAATATCTTGAAGTTATGTTAAAGTTATGATTGCAATTTCTATCTTTTAATACTTCGTCAGCAAATTTAAAGGACTTTAAAGTTCATATTTTAATTGTGAATTAAATGTAATTATGATAAATAAATTTAAATTTGTAAAAGATGAGTAAGATGCAATCCAAGTTTATGATAATAAAAATTCGTTGTTAAAACTTTCACAAGTATGCAAGATTTTTTTTAGATTTTTATACAGTCTGAAATAATATAAAAATCTGTATTGATAAATATATTGATAAATTTTATTTCTTTTCTCCGCACTTTTTCTTTGTCTAACACAAAGGTATAATCTCATAAAATAATGCATAACGATCAGAATAGATTTTTTCGAAGCTTGTGGTTGTCCTTTCGCGCGTATTTGTCATTCATTTTGAAGTTCATTCTGAATTCGTTATCACGGTCAAGAATACTATGAAGTGAATTAATCAAGTTAAAACGATGTGTATGTATGAAACATGAAGTAATGTTCGTCATGTTCCCGCCATAGAATGGAAGTGGGTGTAGTCCTGATTAATTATACATGCGTCGCAGATGTATTCATAATCGGGAGTTTCGCTTTTGAATCGATAATCGCTCAACAAAAATTTTTTTTCGTCACCCATGTCTTTTGATTTTCCTGTAGGAATAAAAAATATTATTTAAAAGTAAAAATTTAAATCTAAACGATGCCACATATATATTAGCAGTAACTTGCATTTATAAAATTTTATAACTAAAATGTCTTTATCTATGTAGATTAACTTTCATCTAGGTTTAATTTTTATCTTTTTCTAATTCTTTAAAACTAGAAAAGAGTAAAAAGTAAATTAAATCGAGATTAAAGTTAATTTACATTGATAAAAATGAATATAAGCCCATTCGACATCAGTTAAAAATAACATCCCAGCAAACACCACATTAATATTTAACATTAATATAACTATTAGCTCTAATTCTCACTTAACAAAGTAATTGTTATGTATTAACAGTTATATTGTTGAAAAGAAAATTATAACTATCAATTATGTTAATGACTACGTTCCAATATTCGCTGCTACTGAAAATCTATAGCACGCATTATAGATTTTCAGCATTGGTAGTGAATATCGGAATACAGCCTTGCATGTTGTGTTTGCTAAGATAACATCAAGTTATAATTTCGCAATCACCAAAGTAACTTTATGTTGTATGTAACATTATGTTTATTACATTAATATTGTTGAGTGCGAAATTATAATATCGATATTGTTACTTTTAGTTTGTATGGGAGGGATTTATTTCGACAATCAAACAGTAGTAGGATTGTCGATTGAGGCAACAGACAAATCGTTTACAAATCGAACGTCTCCTTAAAGCTTCGCCTACACTTTTCAAGGTACAATACAGTCGGCAATGACGACTTCACTGTTCGCAGAGGATCCCAGCACCGGAAATATGATGATTGACCAGGCAGCAACAGTTGAAGCCAACTGGATGACACATCTGAGCCAACTGGTACCCTGCAAGCATTGCGGAAGAACCTTTAATCCCGATCGTGTGAACATTCATGAGAAAAGCTGCAAAGGGAGTCGTTAAGAATCTATCAGTTCTCTCTCTTAACGTCAGAATATATTATATTAATCAAGTACCGCTTATATTTTTTAGAAGTGATCTAGTTTTTACATGGATATTATAAATAATATCGACTTCTGTAACATAGCGTTCATGTGGAGATTTTTAAGTTTTTTTATTTAAAATTTAAAACTTTACTTTTAAAACTCGCTTCTATTTAGATTTTTATTAATTGATGACGTATTATTGATAATATAATTCGATTTTCTGTTTTAAGGAAGCACTTATGTTGGATTGTAAAAGCGATAATAAAATCAAAGACTACGGACACCTGTCATGCACTTTGCATAAACGCACGAATGTTGTTAGATGTTATGAATCAGTGCATAATTATAACACAATTTAAGTTTAATTAATTACACAAATTAATTAATAATTTACTGTATATACGTGTCCCGGAATTATCATTATTTCGGTTCACGGATCATCTCATCAATATTGATCCTAGATGTGTTCTTTGTAGTTGCGTTGTGTTCTACATTTTGTACCTAAAATGAAATATAATTAGACAATCTAGAGAGAAAAGACAAAAATGAAAAGTACAAAGAATTCAGCTATAAGGAATAAAACATTTGAAAAAAACTCAATGTTTTGAGCGATAATTCGTAATAATGTCTTTGTAATTGATTCGAATGAGTTTTATAAAATAAAGTCTATTAAAGGAGGAACTTATAAAATGTCTTATTACAATTATCTGATATTGCTTTTTTCAGTCCATTCAGTCTCAATGTGTTAAAAAGTATTGCAAATTGAAATTATGTTTACATGGCACCTTTAATTGAGTTTAAAGCCTATTCTACAATTGCGTAAGCGTAGTTGTAAAAATAGATGTAATTGTGGTATTTGTATAAACGTTTAAAGTATCCCGCTGATGGAAGAACATTCTGGCAAGTACCACAGTATATACAGTAGCGCAACTCTTTGTCGGTATCTTTGATGTTAGTGTTTCCCAAAATGAAGTAAATTCCCCCTAGCGCCATCTGAATTTCTTTCTTAGTTGCTCTTTATTTTTGCGCTCTCTCTCTCTCGCTCTCTCTCTCTCT
>NW_012130089.1:643030-645079 GCF_000143395.1 Atta cephalotes
TCTCTCTCTCTCGCTCTCTCTCTCTCTCTCTCTCTCTCTCTCTCTCTCTCTCTAGGTATATCAAAGTTTAATCTAAATGTAATAAAAATCTAAATGTAATAAAACTAAAAGAAATAGATTTATAATTTATAATGCACTGCAAAATAAAAAAAAATACAAAAATAAGAAGATATAAAATTATATAAATGTTGTATGATATAAATATTACTGTAAAAATATTTTAATTAACGACTGCAGCACACAATGCTTTTTTTGCTAGATCGCTTGCGTTTTAATAAATTTTTAATAAATTATTAGAATTGCACTACACAAAACGCAGATTTTCTAACTAAAACGAAAGCAATCCAGCTGGAAAACAAACAACATACTTAGATCGTTAAAGAGAAACAGTATTTAAATGGCCTTGAAAGAAAGAACGGAAAAAGGAAGAAGTGAAATAGAAGTTTAGATGACGTTACTGGGCAACTTACTTATTTCGCACGTGCGCACTCCATTTTGGGAAACATAAAATCAGAAGAGTTGCGCTACTGTATATACTGTGCAAGTACGCAAGCATCATTTGAATCGCGTTCCACAATTTCATTTAATTAATTTCGTGCAGGCAAGCTGAGATAGAAAGAAATCTGAAAATATAGGGCCAGTTTCACCAACGTCAGTTAAGCTTATCCGTCGATTAATTTCATCAAAATAGCCAACAGCAAGACTTTATCTTTCTCTTATTCTTGTTAATAATAGTAAAGAAAAAGTGTTGTGGAGATGAAAAATAAAACATTGAAAATATATTTAAATATATTTGACTATTTTTTACAAATACATACTTTTGAAAATTAAAGAGTCGATTCTGGGAGTCGATTCTGTATTGAAACGAGGTAAAAATTACAAAAGTGAGTGAATTTACTAAAATATTGATAACTTCATTGATCAATACCTAGTAAATTTGCTCCTTTTATAATTTTTACCTGTTTGAAAATCAGAATCGACTCCCTATATCTTCAAACAAGAAAATTACAAAAGTGAGCAATTTAGGTGATTGATCAATGAAATTATCAGTATTCTAGTAAATTCGTTCACTTTTGTAATTTTCACCTCGTTTCAAGATATAGAATCGATTCCCAGATTAGAGATGATGAGTTTTCAGTTTAGCAGTTGGCAATACTCAAAGTTAATCGGCGGGTAAAGTAACTGGCGTTGCTGAAACTGGTCCATAATCAGGTACAATTTCATACAACATGGGCTGTATTCCAAAATTCTGTGCTAAAAATGTATAGTATACGTAACATAAACTATAGATTTCAGTGCTGACAGAATTTTGAAACACAGCCAAAGCTTCGCTGAAGAAAAGTGCATTCACATACAAGCGTCAAGTAGCAGAATCAGCAATCAATCAACGGTGATTTTTATAGAGTAGAGTAAAAAATATTTTTTTATATTACTGCCCGTATCGCCCATCTGATTGGTTGCTGTTTCCGCTACTTGATTTTTGACATTTGTATGTGAATGCACCTAAAGATTTCCCATTTCGTCGACTTGTGCAAAAATGCGTAGCGAGCGAAGCTTTGCTCAAAGTTCGACAATGGCTGCGTTCAGCAAAGAAAGCAGCTTTGCAACTGTTGTCAAATTCTTTAGTACAATTGATTCTTGCTTTTAATTCCTTATGGTCTAAATGTACAAACCAATCATAATGAAGAATTTTACAACAGTTATAAAGCCGCTTTCTCTGCTAAATGCAACTAATGGGCATGTTCAAGCTGGACGAAGTTGCTAGCTTGATCGTCGAGTGATTGAATGTGATTGGTTGGATTTATAAGTAACAATCAGTAACGTTCATTGGCTGCGTTCAGCAGAGAATAATTTGTGAAAATTGACCAATCACCTTTGAGTATTTCTTTCACTGGAGAGCAGAATACTTGACTGTGATCAGTCAATTTTTACAGATTACAAACAAGAACAAAATAGAATCTCTCAATAGAGATTTATTTGAGCATTAAAAAGGGAGAGAGAGAGAGAGAGAGAGAGAGAGAGAGAGAGAGAGAGAGAGAGAGAAGAAAG
>NW_012130089.1:646044-657854 GCF_000143395.1 Atta cephalotes
GAGAGAGAGAGAGAGAGAAAAAAAGATGGGCCGTTTTTCAACTAGAAGATCGATGAGTAATAATTATTAGGTATTGATGTATTAAATTATGAATATTCTAATGAATTTGTTCACTTTTGTAATTTTCACCTCATTTCAAAATATACAATCGAGCTCTAGGACACAGAGACGTAACTACGTTCCACTGTGTAATTTGTTGGAATGCAGTTTAGTTTTATAGTGTAACACCAGAATGCATTGCAATCTTTTATTCTATTCTTATAATTATATTTGGCGTATCAATAATAGATTTATGATTTTTATTTAGACTTAAGTTATAATTTTTTCAGAATTAGCGATTTTTGAAGGTTTTATTGCAAAATAAGTACGGCTATCAATAACTATTTGAAAAGTTAATAACATATACATATTTTACACGTTCGTATTTAGCTTTTTAGGAGCTCCGCACAATATCCGAATCTACAATAGATATTTTAATATAAGCCTTAAGCCGTAAGAAATTGACTCACTATAATCAAATAGGAGAATAATTGATTGTGATTCTATTCCTTATGGCTTAAAACTTAAGAATCTATTGTAGATCCGGAGTAAAAGAAACAGGGAATAGAGAACAGAGAATGAGAATTTCAACCTATCAGAAATCATGTATTGTGGAATTGTATATACAGTTTCTGAAGCCGATTCTACTTAGTTGCAAGCTAATCGCAAGTTTATGACAACTAATATGAAGAGTTGATTTCAAAATAAGCTTCAGATGACGATCGCAATAAACTTGTAATCGACTTGCAACTAATGTAAAACCGGCTTGATAAATTGAAATTCTTATGTTCTCTCTGTTCTCTGTTTCTTTGTTCCTTTTATTATGCGGAGCCTCTTAAGACTTAAACACAATAAGTACAGGCAACAGGGAACAGAGAATAACAAGCTGTCTACTCAAAGCTTTTCTATCGAATTTACATATCAGAGCTCTGATTGGACGGCTCTTTATTCACTTGCCTATTGCTTGTGCCTATTGTGTTATTGTGTATTAAGTCTTTATAGTGTATCACCTGTATACGTTGTTGGAAAATGTCCATACAGGGTTCTGTTCCAAAATTCAACTCTGTCAACTCCGAGTATCATTTTATTTTTATTGGTCACTGAATATTAAATAAAGATAAAGACAGGGTTGGGTAAGTTAATATTTTTTTTAACTGAATAAAGTTAAAATTAATACAAAATTTACAAAATTAATAAAGTTAAAAAAAGAAAAAATTAATTTAAATTAAGTTAGTATTGGATTAACTTAAGTTAAAAAAAAAATTATTTTTAGGTCAAAATGTTCTAATTTTTCTTAAAATGAGATTAAATAACTACAATATAGATTATTAAATAAATTAAATTTTTAATTTTTTTATTCTTATGTGATATAAATATGTAACACATAACTATATAAATTATATAACTTTAAAAAAACAGCCAGCACATAGAGAAGATGGAAGATCAGTGATTACTTTTTAATAAGTCTTAATCCATAAGAAATTGACCAATTACAATCGAATGTGAGAAGAACATTTGACTGTAATTGATCATTTTCTTATGACTTAAGGCATCTATTGTAGATCCGAACTTAAGACTTAAGGCATAAGGCATAACCGCATAAAGAAATCAGAGGGCTGTATTAGCATCTTAAGAAATTATTTAAAATATAAACAGATTACGAATATACGCTCTTATTATATCTTATTGTTTTTTTAAGATATTTAAAAGAGACAAAAAATTTTTTAATTAAAACAAAAAGTTAAAAAGTTAACATTTAAAAATAACTTAGTTAAGTTAAAATTTAATGCATTTAAAATTAATTAAATTAAAAGTTATTAACTTTGTTAACTTTTAATGTTTTAACTAGCTACTCAATCCTGGATAAAGGATACTCGAAGTTGATAGAGTTTTGGAACGCACTCCTGAGTACGAAAAAGTACAAGCAATGCAAACAGACCTTTTATTAATATCGACCTATGAATACCTGCCAAAATCTAAAGTGACGTGCGCGCGCAACTTCACGCGTATTGGACGCGCGTTACGCGGCGGTACGCAGAAGCGCGCGCCGCCGCAACGCGGCGCTCCCTTCACGCAAGAGGCGACATTCGGACAGGCGGCAGATAGCTTGTTCTTTCCGAGGGAGTCCGCCATAGTTGGTGCACGTATAATTTGGACCAGGCCGTCGACAATCGGACAACATCCACGATGGTATGTAACCGCGTCGCAACGCTTTTGAAGCGATCTTTGGCCACGCGTCATCGCGCTCGAGCTATCGTCAATATTTTTCGCGGAATATCCTTTGCGACCGAGCACGCCGAGGCTTCGTTTCGTGGTATCCTCCCCTCCTGCCCCGCGTGTATCGCATTCGTGATCGCTCTTTCTGCATCTCGCTACAACAACGCTATTACTCCAGATTGCGCAACTCTATCCGTGCGATATTCGTTCGGAGTTTCGGATCCGCGATGGCCTGTATCCGGATCGTTGACCACGAGATATCATCAGGGGGACACAAACTCGAGAAATTCCACCATCGTGATATCTCCACGAATGGAAATATATCTCGCAACGTGTCATGGTGCACCTCGCGTGGCTGCCGACACGCAACGTGCTCGGGTGGGGGGGAAGGGCCAATGCTTCTCTGCTCATTTCCGAGGTCCTTTGTCGGCTCGATCATGACGCGACGCTCCCAGGATTGAGAATCTGCGCATAGAAAAATGCATCGGCTATTGAGAATGTCTGGAAAGTCGTCGTGGGATGTCTCGAACGGAAGAAATATGTTGCGCTAGCAACGTGGTAGGTCTCGCGTGCTCCTCAACGCGTGAGGCATGTGTTAAAGTGTTTTTGAGGCAGTATTGCTCCGTCGGAACCTCTTCTTGGGAATAACAATTTTGTTGGGAATAACAAGATACAGATTGGAAAGCATATAGAAGAATGCTACTGAATGTCGTGATGAGATCCCTTTATCCTGGATCTACAATAGATTTTTAAACCTTAAGCCATAAGGAATGGATGAATCACAATCAATTCTTCTTGCATTCGACTTGGTCAATTTTTTATGGCTTAAAATTTATGATTCCATATAATACAGCAATACAAGTATTAAAAAATTGTACAAATATAATTGGGGTCTGGGACAGGGATGAACTTCTTTTTAGTAGTATTAATTTGAGACAGTTCTTGGGACATTAGACATTTTCCTGGATGTACAAGGAACATGTTTCAATATGTTCATTGTTAAAGTCTATTACAAAAGTTTCTTTTTCAAAGTTCAATAAATGATTAAATATTTTATGTATATTGTAGGAAAAATAATTTTTTAAATTAATTTGCAAAAGATTCATTTTTCGCCATGTTGCAATATGTTGCAATAGTCATGTTCGAAATTATTTATGTAATGAACTGCTTTGTATTTCAGACAAATTATAGATTATATTATACATTTATATATTTACACAGATAAATTTGAATCAGAGATTAATTTTAATCAGTTTCTAATATATAGGAATATATAGAAATAATTTGTGAACTTATACAATTAATGTGTGCTCAAATTAAAAATATGCTGTTGCAGGTGAACTTCACGGTAGACGAGATCCGTGCCATGATGGACAAGAAGAAAAACATCAGAAACATGTCCGTCATCGCGCATGTCGATCATGGAAAGTCAACTCTGACTGACTCCCTTGTATCTAAGGCCGGTATTATCGCTGGTGCCAAGGCTGGCGAGACCCGATTTACAGACACGCGTAAGGATGAACAGGAGCGTTGTATCACCATTAAATCTACGTAAGTTTTTCATCGTCTCATGCCCTGCACCTGAATCTTGCACTATCCATTATTATATCCACTCAATTAATATCGCTTACTGCTCTCCTTCTAGCGCTATTTCCATGTTCTTCGAACTCGATGAGAAAGATTTAGTCTTTATTAAAAATCCCGATCAACGTGACAAAGATGAAAAGGGCTTTTTAATTAATTTGATCGATTCACCCGGACACGTAGATTTTTCGAGCGAGGTCACAGCTGCCCTCCGAGTCACTGATGGAGCCCTTGTTGTTGTTGATTGCGTATCCGGTATGTGTTTTATGATTTTCTTCTATTCATATATCGGTTTCTTCGCTGTGATCGAACAGATCTTCCAGCACACAAGTGTTACTCTATAGTATGCCGGTTGGTTTGTATAAATTAGTCGGTGTATATTGACAGTGTTGACAGTGCAATGGAAGAAGAGTAAAAAGCAGATGTGTCTAAACGCTGTTAGTGGACCTCTATCCTTATGTCCGTTATTAACATGCTACGATACAAATGCTACATTGCCTTTCATGAGATTATTATATTGTTATATTTTGCAGTCATACAATTCTTACTAGAAAATAAATAGTATCGATGATTTCTTGAAATGAGGCAAGTAATTATAATTATTTGCTTATTTCTTTTTAGGTGTATGCGTACAAACTGAAACTGTACTTCGCCAAGCAATCGCTGAACGTATCAAACCCGTTTTATTTATGAATAAAATGGACCGTGCACTGTTGGAACTCCAGCTTGATAGCGAAGATCTCTATCAAACTTTCCAGCGTATTGTTGAAAACGTTAATGTTATTATTGCAACATACTCCGACGACGACGGCCCTATGGGTGAAGTTAGAGTAAGTAAAATAAAAGCTTCTAATAAATAATAATAAAAAGCTATAATAAATACATACCTTTCCTAAATATGTATTTGTAAAAATAGGTAGATCCCAGCAAAGGTTCCGTAGGTTTCGGTTCTGGTCTTCACGGCTGGGCTTTCACCTTAAAACAATTCTCTGAGATGTACGCCGAAAAATTCAAGATTGATGTAGTAAAACTAATGAACAGACTGTGGGGCGAATCCTTCTTCAATCCTAAGACCAAGAAGTGGAGCAAACAGAAGGAGCCTGATAACAAACGCTCCTTCTGTATGTACGTTTTAGATCCAATTTATAAGGTATGTTCTCACTGTCTTGAATGTTACGTAAAGTAATCAATCTTACGTTATCATGATAAACGTTGATAACTGAAATAAAAAATTATTCTTTAGGTATTCGATAGTATTATGAATTATAAGAAGGAAGAGGCAGACAATCTTCTGAAAAAGCTGGGTATCGTGCTAAAAGCCGAAGATAAGGACAAGGATGGAAAAGCTTTGTTGAAGGTAGACTTCTTTCTAAATTGTGATACATATATATTTCTTGTGTAATTACGCATAATGATGAGTGTTTTTTTCTGACATCTCTTCTGATTTATAAATGAGGGAGAAAATGCTATATGCTTGCTGAGGGACATTTAATAACTACATTAAGTTCACTTTCTTTGGAATGTTTTTTTTATCGCGTTGTACAATTTTTCCAGGTTGTTATGAGAACATGGTTGCCTGCAGGAGAGGCTCTTCTTCAGATGATTGCCATTCATTTGCCATCTCCTGTAACTGCTCAAAAATACCGCATGGAGATGCTATACGAAGGACCGCTCGATGACGAAGCTGCCATTGGAATTAAGGTGTGTAATATATGTCTGAGCTTTTCAGATATTTGGTACAAATACATGATGATATATAATTCATAGACCTGTACTGAAACGTAATGACGGAAAATCGAAATTCTGACTAAAAAAGAATCCTAATAGATTATTAAAAGAGTCTATTTTCAATAATTAAATTAAGTTATCTTTTGTAGAACTGCGATCCTAATGGACCACTGATGATGTACGTCTCAAAAATGGTACCGACATCGGACAAAGGACGTTTCTATGCTTTCGGCCGAGTATTTTCGGGCAAAGTGTCTACCGGTATGAAGGCCCGCATCATGGGACCCAACTTCCAACCGGGCAAGAAGGAAGATCTGTATGAGAAAGCTATCCAGCGCACTATTTTAATGATGGGTCGTTACGTCGAAGCTATCGAAGATGTGCCTTCTGGTTAGTATCAAGATTGTGCGGTGCTTTTTTGGGTTTTCTATTTAGTTTGACGTTTGCGTTGACTTGTATTACTAAATGGAAGGCATCCTTTATTTCTAATCACGCACATGATGTTTGTTCTAACAGACCTGTTCTGACTTACTTATGATAGATAGATAGAACGGCCAGCTGATTTAGCTAAATAAAATTTAAATGAATTAATGTACATCCACATGTGTTATAACTAATTTAATTTGCGCAGGTAATATTTGCGGTCTTGTCGGCGTCGATCAATTCTTGGTTAAGACCGGTACCATTACAACGTTCAAGGACGCGCACAACATGAAAGTTATGAAGTTTTCTGTATCGCCTGTTGTGCGTGTCGCAGTCGAGCCAAAAAATCCTGCTGATTTGCCAAAATTGGTCGAAGGTGTGTAAGTTTCCCAGCTTAATTTATTATTAACCTCTCAAAGAATAATTAAATTTTACTGAAAATCTGTGATTTTTGAAATACGATTTTTCTGAAATGAGTTATACTATTTTATTTATAATCCTTAATCATTTTTGTATAAAATTGAGACATTGTGATGAAAACTATTATGAGCATTGGGTTATGAAGATCCATGATTTAAATTTTTCCATCTGATGATATATCGATAAATTTTATTAAATATTTTTAATATCTCATTTGCCATGTGTGATTTAATTGTGTTCAATTCTGTAGGTCTTAAACGTTTAGCGAAATCCGATCCTATGGTACAGTGCATCATCGAGGAATCCGGTGAGCATATTATCGCTGGTGCTGGAGAACTGCATCTCGAAATTTGTCTGAAAGATCTGGAGGAGGATCACGCATGTATCCCGATTAAGAAGTCCGATCCCGTCGTTTCGTACAGAGAAACGATTTCTGAACAGTCGAATCAAATGTGCTTGTCGAAATCTCCGAACAAACACAATCGTCTATTCATGATGGCATGTCCAATGCCAGATGGCCTCGCTGAGGACATTGACAGTGTAAGTTTTTTTTTAAGGAACTTTTAATCATCACAATATATTTATTATACACGATTAATAAAATTAAATAAAATTTTAATAAAAATTTTAATAAAATATGGATATTAGCGTAATTAAACTAACATTTTGAATCGAAAGTAAATTTTAATCTTCCGATATTTTATAGGGCGATGTTAATCCACGAGATGACTTTAAAGTACGCGCTCGTTATTTGAACGAAAAATACGATTACGACGTGACGGAAGCAAGAAAAATCTGGTGCTTCGGACCTGACGGTAGCGGACCTAATATATTGGTCGATTGCACTAAGGGTGTACAGTATCTCAACGAAATTAAGGACTCCGTAGTAGCTGGATTCCAGTGGGCCACGAAAGAAGTGAAAGATTTTTGCATTGAATTAAGCATATAGATTATTAACGTTCGGCAATAATTTACTCTTACGTTATTGTAGGGCGTTCTTTCGGAAGAGAATTTGAGAGGTGTACGTTTCAACATACACGATGTAACATTACATGCTGACGCGATCCACAGAGGTGGTGGTCAAATTATCCCTACCACAAGACGTTGCCTTTATGCCTGTCTTCTCACTGCCTCACCCCGTATTATGGAACCCGTTTACTTATGCGAAATTCAGGTAAATTATTGAAATCCATTTAACCCGGCGTGAGCTAAGTGGTAAAATACCTAAAAGTACTTTATAAGACACAACGGATCTCCCACTAAATAAAAACTATAAATAAAATATTCAGAATTATAAGAAAATTATTATTATTAAAATTTTAATCAAATTAGTAACAATTTTAAATGTTAAAGATATCGATGTGTCGGTGATGTTAAAGATATCGATGTGTGTGTGTGTGTGTGTGTGTGTGTGTGTGAGACATACTCGATCTATCTCACACTAGTTAATGATGACGCACATCATCGATTTTATATACAAATATATCATAATAAAAAACTGACAGAATATATCATAATAAAAAACTGACAGAACTTAAATATCGAACTATCTTTTCGCAGTGCCCAGAGGTAGCAGTCGGTGGTATCTATGGTGTGCTGAATCGTAGGAGAGGTCACGTGTTCGAAGAACAACAGGTGGCGGGTACTCCTATGTTTGTAGTTAAAGCATACCTTCCTGTAAATGAATCCTTCGGCTTCACTGCCGATCTGCGCTCCAACACCGGTGGTCAGGCTTTCCCACAGTGTGTGTTCGATCACTGGCAGATCCTGCCGGGTGACCCGATGGAACTCGGCTCTCGACCTTACCAAGTTGTGCAGGTATATCCATGGTTTTCTTGTCTATCTTTTCCATTTTTCTACTATAATATGGAGTTTATAATAGAAGTCGTAGGATTTTAAGTCGACCAATATAGTCGATTATTCTCATATTTGATTATGATTAGTTAATTTTTTACGATCCTAAGCTTCTACGATCGCTACGACTTCTATAGTAGACTCCACTTAATGCATGTTATCCATGAGACAAAGTATTAGTTTTTTCACTAAACAACAAGTGATTGTTTTATCGCTAAGTAATTTTCTGATATCACACCACGTGCATAACTGATGGCGGCGACAATTCGATGCACCGCTATTTTTAATCTCGTGGGAAAGAAAGCGTTTTTAGTTTTGATATTCCAGTAGACTATTCTGGTTTATCTGAATAGGGAAACATACAATTTTTTATTCAAATGCAAATAAAACGTTATGGAATTAACTAATTAACTAATTTAAAATCAAATCGACATATTGTTTTTTCGCAGGATACACGTAAGAGGAAGGGATTGAAGGAGGGTCTCCCAGACTTGAATGCATACCTTGACAAATTGTAACCTCAAGTCCGCGCACCATATTTAAATACCTATTTAAATATTGTAATTCGATTAATATTGCTGGAGCGGTTGTATACAATTACAACATAAAACATCGGTTTACTATGAATTTTGTTTTGCGCAATCATCCGTGAGAGACACGCAATTATAAATACGAACAAGAATAATAAAATGTAATTATAACGAAGGAAGTAAAAAAAAAGAATGAGCGGAGCATATCTGCATGTAAAAGTGGGGCGGTATGTTTTGTACATTTATTTAATTAAGAACGGTAAAACAAGATCGACCGGTTGCTTATGTTTTTAGCATATTGGGTGAATAACTATAATTGTTATTATGGCGTTTTCCGCGCCAATCTTTGTTTAAAAGAAACGAAAGATATAATTCTGTAATCGTTTACATTGCTTTTTTACTGGAATTTAGTATCTTACTTTACATTGTGAATTTTTCAATCGATTGGATGCAAATGGTTCCCGGAAGCTAATATTAAAGAGGAAGAGGATCATCACAACAATGTACTCATACAAAAATATCAAGAAATTAAAGCTGAAATTACGAAATAGAACAACAGCGAACTTTTATTTCCTCTGCCTAATTAATAGGCACTGAATAATATGATAATTTATTATGCACATCACTTTATTATTTCTAAGGCTAGTTATATGTAAATTATATTCCTTTACTCACAATTTTTTATTCTCTAATTGATCTCTTATAAATTGAGAAACGAGTTAATCGTTCTTACGTGCTCTTATGTGCTACATAATGAGAATTATGTAAGTTATTAATTTTTTTTAGTAAGATGTTTCATAATCGCAAAATCTTATTTATATTCAACAGATCTTTGCATATTAATACCTTATAGACTTTTAGTCATTAATTTTTCAATCTCGAATACGATATTTTTCTTTGCTCGATGTTCTCTACAGAGAGATAATATTAATATTTTTTATGTTTTATTTAACAAATTGAAAATATTATTTTAGCTAAAATTATTAATATTACATGCAATCGTAAAGTCAATACAATAAATGCGAATGCTCTATGTGATTTTTGCCATTCGTGTGAAACAAAGATATTATTTCTTTGATTGCGGAGTCGTGAAGTCTCGGAGTTGCATAGGTATCACCAATATTGGCTCATTGATTTGTGGAATGTCCGTGTAAATGGACCATGTACGCTTGATACAATCAAAGATGCCTGAAATAAATAAGAGTAGATGTAATAGTTCTAGAAATCTTCTGTAATTTTACACGGTATTTTTTTTTCTTTGCATTGGAAATATTGCAATTCTACTAAACGAGTTCTGATTCATCGAAGAAAAGTGAGAGACTGAAAAGCACGTGCAGAGATTTGAATTAATCTTCATTTCTGAACAACAGGAAACTTTAAAATAAATATGATGTAATCAACAAATATGATGTAGAATTCTAATTTTTTTTATGTAATCTTTCTTGCGCGCATCGTTTTTCATTTCTAATGATCCGTATTCATATTTGGTGATCGTGCTAGCATGATTTATATCTTCTTTTACAAATTTTAATTGAAGAGAAATAAAAACAAAGAAGAAATAAAAGAATAGAAATATATTCGATTTTCTGATGTAAGCATACCAGTGGCAATCGTTTTAATCTCATCATCTTTGCCGAAATCTTGATAGACCCTATAATCTTCGCCCGTCTGATCGCTAAGTACATTGATCACATCCTGACGACACTCCACCGGTGGATGTTTTGAAATCGTCTCCATCCTCCTGATACTACTCTGTATGATCTTTCCCTTCACTTCTTCTACCTTTAGACGTAGGTATCTGTAATCGTAGAAGTTTATTATACGAGGACAAAATACCCATGTAGTATTCCACAGCATAAAATTTTTCTGAAATATTTCCAAAATATAAATATATCGGGAAATCAATTTTTGAAATACTCTTTTTCTTACAATATTTATTTTCTTACAAGATTTTAAAAAATATTTTTGTGAAATAAAAATTTTAATGCTTTCAAAAGTTTTAGAAATGGGATATTATAATTATGATTGGATTACTACAATATACTGTACTTCACTATTGTATGATTAAAAAGGGACAAGAGGAGGCGAAAAAATAATTTCTTCGAGATGCAAGAAAGGTGTTAAGTAAACGCGCCATTTCGCGAATAGAATGCTCTGTCCATGCATATGTAAATCTACGCAATGTGGGAATCATACTTGTTGCAATGAAACGTATTCTCATCTGGGCTGACGGTCAGGATGTTGAGTTCCGATCGGTTGGTATCCGCCTTGACTGGGCCCACCTCGGCATTGTGAAACATCCGGTCGCCCTCCTGCGCAAGGAACGTCATGTTCACCGAGAAGCCCTCCGCCGCGCCGTAATCTTCGTTTCTCAGCGTCTGCTGCGCCTGCACGAAGTTCTCCACGCCCAGAAGTGCTCGTGTCAGGAAATATCGTGCTATGTACAATGAGGTCTCAATTAGAGAATGAAACTAATTATTGAATTTTTATAAAAGATTTTAAAAATCGTTTCATCGCGAATAGATTTTTCCCCAACGAGCTTACATTTCGAATAACTAATTTAAATTATGGCGTTTGATACACAAAGAAATAAAACTCACGAGTCTTGCCAGATCGCAGAACCGCAGCGCTAAGGGTGTTAATGCTGTAAACGAGGCCATGGTGATTATAGCCCATCGTATAACCCGGTAGAAAACCGGCGTAGCTTAACGACGTGAACTTTTCTTCTCTGTAGCCCGTCTCAATAACGTGAGCACTCACGAGGTACCAGTGATTCAAAGTTTCACTGACGGCATCCTCGTTGTGACCCAAGATCTCCTATTTTCATTAAGCACGCAGCATAGAAATAGAACAACATATAAATAAAAAGAATAATAAATAAATCTTACGTAAAACTGATCAAATAATATGATACAAATAATAAAGAATGAATAATTTAATAGTAATTGTGTGTGTGTGTGTGTGTGTGTGTGTGTGTGTGTGGTGGGGTGGGGGGGAGGGGGGAGAGAGAGAGAG
>NW_012130089.1:658732-659602 GCF_000143395.1 Atta cephalotes
TGTGTGTGTGTGTGTGTGTGTGTGTGTGTGTGTGTGTGGTGGGGGGGGGGGAGGGAGAGAGAGAGAGAGTAAATTACACGTTTTATATAACAGAATTAATATCGAATTTTTATAAACGAATATTTATGATTGATTTGCAAATACAATTTGCGGATGTTAAGATAAATAATACCTATAATTTGATATATGATTACGTAAGACAATAATCGTGGCATTCCAAAGAAATTTTATACGGAAGAATATTTGAATATTTATTCTAGTATCATTTTATTTGAATATTTGAATATTTATTCTGTTCGATTATTTGAATATTTATTCGATTATTTGAATATTTATTCTAGTATCATATGCATGCATTATCGTTTTTCACAGTAAAATTTGATTTCGACTTAAAAAAATTTTTGCGTTTTACAACAACTATTAAAATATATCAAGATAATGCAATACATCGAGATAACGCAAAGATTATTGCCGCAAAATACAGATAATTATATGATATCAATGAAAAATATCTGTTGACTCCGAGGTTTATTCCGGGAAAAGGTAGATTTTGATTTATTTCTTAATTTCTTCTTATCTGATTATGTGTTGTAATGGTCGTCGCTATTTTATTATATACATCTTCATTCATACATCGTTGAATTTAAATAACATGAAAAGATTTAAAATCCACATCTCTAATCTTCGCTAATGACTCACAGTGAGATATATTATACCCGGAAAAAAATATTTCATATATAATTATGTATAATTATATAAAATTATATATAATCATATAATATAATCATATAATATAAAAAATTGACATATTTTATATACAATTATATATATATATATATATATATATATATATATTATATATGTATATAT
>NW_012130089.1:661800-672076 GCF_000143395.1 Atta cephalotes
ATATATATATATATATATATATATATATATATATATTATATATGTATATATAATACAATTATATAATTGTATATAAAATATGTCTATATAAATATATAATATTTTTTTCGGATTTTCCAACAAAAGTGCAGTACAACAAAGTGAATCATTTCATTCTTGTTTAATGTAGGTTACTATGCTCTTGCCGGAAAATGCCCGTAATCTTTTGATTTATTGTCACTCTTACATGTCCTAACTGATTGCACATGATGGATGTACAACCGACTGGAAGTGCATTTCCTTGCATTTCAGTAACGTTTGGAAGAATGTCGTCCAGATGCATCAGAAACAGCTGCAACGATTACATTTTGATTTAATTCCAAAATTATCCGTACAAATCCGTAAAAATCCTTGTAATTATTTAATTTTTATTATTATCCCCCAACAGTCTCGTTTTATTTGAAAATAAAATAAAACAAGAAATTTGCAAAGAGTAAGAAAAAAATAAATTCATTTAATTAATTAATTAATTAAATTTAATTTATTAATTCTTATCTCTTTTTTTATTCAGCTATTTTTTTCATACTTTGTAAAACGGCACATTCGCACCATCCGCCGTTCCTTCGATCTCCCTCAAATATTGCGGGAATTGTTTCTTGACGGCATCAAGGGTTTCATTATAAACCTTCTTGCCTTCCTCGGTCGCGAATAGCGGTAGATAGATCTTATTCAGCGGTTGATAAATGTCCACGAAATCTTGTATCATTTTGGCGAAGGTGCGTCCCTAATGTAAAAAAAGTAGAGAAAGGAAATAGATTTCGTGAATGCAAATCAAATGCACATGCCGTAATACATTAATCAATGTGTGAAGGACTGTATGAGTCTGTATGTAGAACAACAGGAATTTAATCCGGGTGAACGTCACACCAATGACCATTCTCCTTTTCTTACTGTCCCTCTATCTTGCAAGTGATATCGCTTCACATTCATGCCAGATTAACTATGCACCTTCTTAAATCGTGCGTGATATATCGGAGTTCATTCCTCCGGATCAGACATAAGAAATTGCATTGGTGATCTTAATTTACATGCGCGCTTTGCGCTACTCATGTTTTACGCGAACGCAAGTGTCACTATAAATTACATCGGTCGTTGACAGGTGTTCTTATTTCTAATACAGTTTTCTTGTCATTTAGAAAATGCAGAAAAAATTGATACAACATACTTGACCTGTCACTAAAACTGACAATATTGAATTTCGAAACAAATTGAATGAATTATAATGCAATTATTATTACTCTATTATATAACTCGGGAAACAATGTTATATATATGGACATATTTTATATATAATTTTATATATAAAAATTTTATATATGAAATTTTACATATGAATTATATATAAAACATTTTTTTCCTGGGAATACTACTACACTAAAATTATTTAAATTAAAATAACTGTTATTATTATATTCATTAGATATTAAAATAAAACAATTATATGTAAAATATATATTATATATAAAAATTATATATAAATTATTATATTATTATATAAGATAATACAAAATTGTAAATAATGAGATTATTATTCTTTATCATGTTTAAAGTCTTCAAAAGATATTGAAGATAAAAAAATTTGGATAATTTTATATGCGGAGTATCCGTCAGTAATATAATAGGATTACATCACTTGGGCAAGTAGAACGGATTAAATTGAATTGAAAAGTCTCCTATTATTTTGCACTTCCATATAATTAATAGATAATTAATAAATCTAGAGTGTTCAACAAGAATCAGATCGTTTGTTATGTTCGGATATGTCCTAATGATCGAACATTTACACAAATTTTATTTGTTTGTGTTATTATTAATCTCAAATGCTTTTTTAAGTATATAATATTATAATTTAATTGTAATCATTAAATACAATTGAATTACGATATTATTGTAATAAAAATTACAGTATTGTAATTCAATTGTATTTAACGCGCGCGATTACAAGTATAATTAATATAAAAAATATTAAAAATACAATTGAATTATGACATTGTAATAAAAAAAAGCAGATTTGAGATAATAATATAAACAAATAAAATTTGTTTGTGTAAATGTCCGGGTACACTGATCACTCATTTATTTTAGAACGAATTAAACTGAATAAAAGTCCTTTGCCATTTTTCAAACTTCGAAATAATTAATAAGATTGAAATTAATAGCATAAGTTAAGTTATGTGCTGCTTCTAGCTGCGTAACTATTGTCATTCACACACTAAGCAAGCAGAGCACACTAAGCAATGGGATTCTCTAACATTCTTCGATATTCATAGTTAAATTCATAGATTCTTATATTTGAGATTGTTTAAGATGTCATAAGCCAGTCAAAAGACTGTATTAGATTAAGACGTTACTTAAGACGGTTTTAAAATAAAAATGACTGTAAATACCGATCTTATCGATGATTCTTGCTTTGTAAATCATCTAACGAATATAATAATTAATTAATTATTAATAGAAAAAGAGAGCCATTTTTTGCTGAATTGTTTTTGCCATTGACTGTTACTAGTTAACGATAGTGACGATAATATGTTAAAAAATACTGTAACGATGTACTGAATTGTCTTTTCTCTGGGTACACGCTCATTCGTAATGTAAACTTTTATTAATTATTGTAATTAATCTTGTATTGGATTTATGAATTAATTATTTGAAAGTATGCAAAATGAGAGAGACCTTTTTTTATTCAATTTAACCTGTTCTATTTGCTTAAGATTGCAAAATTGATGTGATCTGATTAAAATTTATCAAAACTTTCTTTTTATCTTCGAGATCTCTTGAAGATTTTAAACACGCGTAAAGAATATTTCTCGAACTAAAATCTCGAAGGAAAAGACAACACTCAACTTGGAAAATCACATTGATGTTTTTGCAAAATCTATATTGTCATTAAATAATATAGTTTAATCCTTACAATGTCAAAACCGATATCGTAGTGCGTTCCTCGAACGTGGATTATGGGAACGACATTTCTGCGGCTTATATATTTGGTCGTCGATTTTTTGTTGCATATTTCAGTAGTTGTCATGTTTCCGTCGTGAAAAATAAAGATGTTTACTGCTTCTTCTCTTTAAATGGATATTCGTCCTAAATTATGACACAGAATATTACACTTTATAAAACGTTCGCTATAAAACTGAAACTAGACCTAAATAGAACATGAAGTCATAATTAAGTCATATCACAGAATGTCATCATGACGTTATTTGATACTTAAAAATTGACTTATAAGTGATGAATGAGATCATGATCATGATCATAATATTATTGTGACTTCTATGTTTTACTTAGAAATGAAGTACCTATAGTAATTTTTCCTAAAGAATGTGAAAAGTGACAAATTTCTTCGTAATTTTTGACCATGAATTTGGCCTAACTTTATATTTTAGTATAAATATATATAGAAAGATAGGTACTCATGTACATGCAACGCAATACAATTAATAAGTCGAAACTTTTTTGAACGAGCAATTATAATTATTCATAAAATAAAATTCGTTTTTAATTAAATAAGTACAATGCTATAAAGTTTTTCAAACGTTTCGACTTCCTCAGTGAAATACATAATAGCATTTTTATATAATCCCTTACAAAGTCAACGAACTTACAATAATACAATAAAAATTGTCGCTCTAGGCTAATCTTACATACTTATTTCTTCATTTAGATATTACGGAAATAAGTATCTAGTTAGAAATATCTAGTTTGAAGTTGAAGAAATTATAAAAGTGTATGTTTTACCAATCCTCGATTATTATCGAGAATCTAGCTCAGTCAAAAATTTCATAAAAAATTATTATAGATTGGTATCACAAAAAAAAAACATTTTCTTGTCTTTTTTTCTCAAATTATTCCATATGTCACAAAGTTGGAACTATATTTGGATTAGTCGATAAAGCGATTTTCCAATCCATCTTTTTATAAAAAAAATTTAGAATTCATTATTGAGATTTTATTATAAATAATGGAGATTAAATTAAATATAAAATAAATTATCTTCTGAATATGATCTTTAATCACATCGATAAAAGAAAACTTAGCAGTCAATAGATCTAAAATGGTAATAATTGAGAGTAAATAATTCAAATATTGAAAATGAAGGTGAAACAATAAGGAACATGATTGTATTTCCGTATGTCAATTACGAATAAGATTATTAATCTAATAAATAAATTAAAAACTATGATAGGGTATCGTTGTCTCAACAAATTGAATAAGTTCATAAAGACACAAAAAACCAACATTAAGAAAATAATAATGTAATTTAAAATCAATTGTAATGATTGTGACGTCTCTTATGTCGGACAAACAAAAAGACAGCTTCGAACTAGAATTAAAGAGCATCGTAACAATATAAAATTAGATCAATCCAAACATTCAGTTCACGAAATACATTATTGATTCCAATTGATTCCAGTTTTGACTGGGAAAATGTCGAAATTTTAGATCACAAATTTCTGAAAAAGAATCATTTCGGAAATGATTCACATAAAAGGGCAAACAAAATATAAATTTAATGAAGGACTGAGTTGTTGGATCGATCTTATTTTAACATATTTGACGACATACGCTAATTAAGATTGTAACATTTTCGAACATACTTGTTTATATCATGACTAACGATATATATTCTCTGACCTATGATATCTGTCCATTTTAAAACGTCTGACAAGCAAGAGCTGTTTTATTGTACACGATGACACAGTTTTTGATATTGATTTTAATTCAATAGATTATTTTATATAAATTAACATAAGTTTGAATATAATTTCTCACATTATGTCTTATCTCTTATTATTCAATTAACTTACTAATATTACTAATACTAATCATTTAATTATAAATTGACATTTATTATACAGAATATATTAGGATAGTCATTGAAGAAATTCTCAATCGAACTATCGTATTTATTTTTTATGAAATAATATTATTGACTGAGCTGAATTCTCGATAACAAATGAGGATTAGACACATTTTTATAATTTGGACTTCAAACTTCTTATTAGATCTATTTCGATCCGTTCTAAATGAAGAAAGAAGTATATAAAATTAGCCTAGAACGATAATTTTTATTATTGTATTATTGTAAGTTCGTTGAGTTTGTAAGGGATTATATAAAAATGTTATGTATTTCACTGAGGAAGACTTTGTAAGTCGAAACGTTTGAAAAGTATTATAGCTTTATAGAATTATTTAATTAAAAACGAATTTTATTTTATGAATAATTATAATTGCTCGTTTAAAAAAGCCTTGACTTATATTTATCCCTTAATAATTAAATGATACGACGCAATATTCAAGTATTCGTGAGAAATTTACATTCAAAATTTTTCTGTAAATTTTTTTTATGTAAATTTTTATAAAGTGTGCGTTTAAGTGAATGATTAGACAACGCATGTATAAAAATTATTTTACAATTATAATTACTTTTTATAATTGTGATTATTTTCATGCATATTTTAATGATTGTAATTATACGAATAATATCGGTTCGCAATTTAACTAAAAATTCCAAAACTTTCTATGCAAATTCCTCGCGAATGCTCGAACGACTACTTGCATCGTGCCACTCGCCCATGAATTAGTGGTGGATAAATATTTAAATTTAGGCGAAATTCATGTATGCAATTTGACGTTCCCCTTGTTAAACCAAGAGATAAAAAATTTATCTATTGTAGTGAATTAAGAAAAACATCATGAAAATAGTGAAAAAAATCTATGATATATTAGAACATAAAATTCTCTTTGAAGTGCGATAATGTTTCTCGAATATTTCTTTACGTTGAACACGTCGTTGACAGAATTGATAGTACATCAAGATTTTGAATATAAATTGAGATGAAGAAGAGCAAAAATAGCATTTTTAGTCATTTTAATTTTAAATATTTTTTACTGTAAAACAAAAGCTTGTATCTAATAAAGTCTATTTCTCGAAGTACAATTCAAGAGCTTTCAAAAGAAAAAGTGATTTCTTGTCCTACTATACAATAATTATTGTATACATAATATATAATATTTTTATATTTTTCGAAAAAATATAGTTCCTAGTTCTATGCAAGAAGAAAGGAATAGAAAAAGTTAAATTCAAAGATACGCGCCTACCTGATTTTTCCGGGCTCTACGTCGAAAGAGATCGCGGATGGAGAATATTACGAATACAGAACGTAAGATCACTTACACAAGTAATATATCTTATCTGCATGTGCAGGTAATGATCGACAGGCGACTGAAGATCTCGCGGTCTTCGCGAGAAGGAAGACTCGCGAATGTCTCTCTTATCTGGCTTTTATAGCATCACATTATCGCTTTACGTTCACACTTTACGCTGCGCGGGCGTCGCTAGCTTACTACGACTAATGAGGATATAAAAAATAAAGAATAAGGATTTATTTACGTATCGCGAAGTAACATGTACTTACCGTCGCCCATTACCTTGAGACGATCTCAAAGGCAGATCCGGGAGGCAAGAGGCCGCTGATAAACCACTCGAAGAGAAGGGAAGCTCATTTAAAGCCTATTTACTATTATCACTTTGTTCGGATTGAATTTGTCACAGACGTCAACGATGTGAGTATATTTCAATTAAAACAGATTTCATTTCCTGTTTATTTGATCAAATGAATGATTTGGAAAAGAATTACGATAAAATTAGGTCACATCAAGATGTTATATAATAAAACAATAATAAGTTTATCAATCTTCTTGCCGTGATTATTTATAATATAGGATAAATATTGGATCCTATTTATTCTCAGCAAAAGTTGCTTATTCCGGAGTCATCTGAAAAAATATAATAATAATAATATAATAAAAATATAATAATAATTTGCGAAAGAATACAAAATCGATCTTTCAATTTCCAATAAATCTTCTTTAGACCCCTATTATCATAAGCTTTTATCTTTCGTGAGACAAGCGAAAGATAAAATCACAATTGCGAATAATAGAAGGAAAAAACCGTGCGAAAAAGTATGTCTACTTCGTTTATATGTCATTACATAGCGTTAGAAATGAAGACCGTTAAAGTTGTCGGATTTTTACAGCGTTCTTAAATCCAAATAAGTTACGTTCATATTTGTAGAAAGATCTCATCTATGATTCTCCCTCGCAATATCGCGCTCAAGGACCATGCGGAAAATACATCTTCGCACGTGTATCTCATCAGAGACTAAACTCTTCACCGCTAAATCTGGAAACGTTGAGGCTTATCCGCCTTTGTCTTCGCAAAATGACTGTCAACGATTTCTATGTAAAAACCTGTGAGACATGATAATTACGAAGGCAATTATGCGGCTTGGATATTTTTTATCCGACATAATTAGTTCAGCGCGGGAGAAGATATTTTTCAAGGATTTAACAAAATGTGCTTAGGTTGGAAGGCCAATCTTCGTCCGAGACATTAAAAATGTATCACTGACTAGCGTTGTATAAAAACAAAGATAATCTATTAGAACAATAATTCATCTGAGATTTATAAAAATATATATAGTTGTCATACAGATTTGTAATATTCCCGTAATTGCAGCGATATTCGCGCAAAATCCGAGCCGCAAGTTACATCATGATCCAACGGAATTTGTGCGGCTTCCAAATTCTGGTCTTTCCGTGAGCTAAATCAATTATTGTCTATTTTATGAGGCTTCCAATGAAAGGTCGCGCCAGTTCAAAGATCTTGCTGTGCTCATATTGAAGAGATCGAGTGGAGTACGCTGCACGAGTTTTTCTTCTACTTCAATGCGTGTTAGATTTTACGCGTTACGTAATTGCATGCATTAAATTACGTGTTAATGTCCCAACAGAATGAGATAACTAATTGTGTGATAAACATCAATAAAAGCACAATATAACGTAATATATGTTTAATATACAATATGATGAGAGTATGTGTACCATTAATTTTTTAAGAAATATGCTTTTTTGAAAGAGAAATAAACTTGAAAAGAAAAATATCTTGTAATTTTGTGATTTTTTAATTATAAAAGAAATTTTAATTATAAAAGAAGAAATTTGGATGATAAAAGATTTCTGTGCTGAAAGGATTAAACTCAATAATATTAAAACCATGTGGCATTTTATTAAACCAACAATATGTTACATTTTTCTTCGAGAGATAAAACATAATAATATAACGTAAAATTTATTATGAATAGAAACTGCAAAAAGGATTTTCATATATATGAAATACTTTTTCTATATTTAAAATTATTTTACTTTTATTGATTTTTGACTCTTTTAATAGTTCTTTAACATCTTTTTTCAAGCTTAATATTATATCATTTTTTATAAATTCTTTTGTTACATGTATTATTGTTTGAAGATGACGTTTATGTATGTTTTTGTCATTATAAAAAGTTGAAATAAAAGAAGAAGCTGATTTCTTGAACTGATATTTTACATCTCGAATTACAATACTTTTATGATCAATGTTTTATATCGTAGGAATTATTATTACTCCTATTTACATCTTGAGTATATAGAGTTTTCAATGTGTCCTGTATCTGTACTTATATTCTAATTTAGAATTATAAATCGTCCGATCTTTTATTTATCATTAATTAAGTAACATTATCGTACATTAATTATTTAAGTAAATCATGAACAATAACTTTAATTGTTCTTATTTGTTATTGATCACATCATTTGCAACAACTTATGATCGTTCCCCATTTATTATTAATTAATTAATTAATTAATTAATGAGATCTGTGAAGGAAAAGAGAGTGAGATTTCCTCGCCACGCAATTATTTAAACAATTTTTTACTATTTATTGAAACGTTCATTCGAGTTTACATTTAAAGTGTGAATTCAAATAAAAATGACGTTCTTTTGACGTCGCGTTGTTATTAATGTTAAAATATTCTCGTATGGTGAGAAAATTCTTTCTAAGTGTGTCTACAGAATCTTAAGGTAAGTATCACTTCGTATCACAGAATGAGATTGCTTTGCGACTGTAAAGATACCATTCTGTATTAAAAAAACATAAAATTGTTTTATTTTAAAGTTTTGATTGTGCGAAAGATTCGTCGCGTAGTATAAATGGTATAAATGCGCCGGATTTCTTTTTATGTTTGTAAGAAATATAATATAATCACAAAGGAATCTCTCTTTACATATAAATGGAACATTTTGACTTTGATAATTATACATATGCATTATTAACAAATATTCTTTCGACTACATAATTGTGTAATTTTTCTATACAGTTAGAAATGGGCAATGGGGTGATTCAAATTCGCAAATTGCGGATATTTTCAAAAAAGATTATGTTGAATCATAATTATTTAATTTCTCGTATCGACTATTTACTAAAGTTTCTTATATTGATATTTGATTTCAATTTAAGTCTAATTCAATTCGAAAGCGTCCAAATGATATAAAAATGTAAATCTGAGAAAATACAAGTTTTTTCTCCTTTCTCACAAGATGTTCTATGTACATAAGAGAATAGATGCAAATCGAAGATCATCAAATCATCAAAAGAGGAGATATTTTAAGATAACTTTCCTTGTAAAAATAAGAATCAATCGCAATCATCAATGAAAGTTATATTTAATGAGAGATAAGATATGACTTATCAAAGATTCTATAAAATCTAGATCGTTCGCGATATAAAACTTACAACGTGAAGAAGAAAGGAAGAAGAGCTCTCTGTGTCGCATAAATAGATTATTTGTGTCAGATCAATTTGAAATAGATCGAATGTAATTCTCACTCTGTATCAATGCGAAGAAAACAATCGCAGCGAGAATTCCGCGAAATATGCGAGACAAATATGGCAGAGACAAATAGAAAAATCGCATTCATCATTCAGTCTTGTATAATGTCTATTTGCGTTTCTGAAAGAATCGCGTCAAAAATGGACACCTACAGAAGGTTATTTTTGATAGGCATTGTTCCTTCATTCTCCTTTTTTTCTAAGCAATCATGAACA
This sequence comes from Atta cephalotes, assembly GCF_000143395.1. Classification (NCBI taxonomy): domain Eukaryota; kingdom Metazoa; phylum Arthropoda; class Insecta; order Hymenoptera; family Formicidae; genus Atta; species Atta cephalotes. Next base: position 671,772 of record NW_012130089.1, read on the forward strand.
TTAGATCTGCTTTAAAAAAAAAAGAAAGGAAAACAATAGGAAAAATAGAAAACCTCATATCAAAACATGCGCCCTTCTTCTTGCAGCTATTCTTTCACTCCGTCGTAGTAAAGGTGGCTCATAGTCATTCGCATTGTAGTTTTCACAATATTCCCATTTGAATATTTTACCATCCCACTGCAAGCATAATTTTACATTTATGCGTATCTTATCATAATGATACATAATTGCACTTGAATAAATTGAAAAAATATAACTTCAATTTATTCTATTAGGTATAGTAAAAAGAAATCCATTATTTTTCC
>NW_012130089.1:672096-679267 GCF_000143395.1 Atta cephalotes
CACACATAAAAGTTTTACACAAACAAAAACCTTTATGAAATAATTTTATTGATGATTTATAAGCAAAATATTTTTTACGATTTTTTAAGTCTCTTTCTTGAAAAATTATATAATTATCTCTTCCTTTTGTCATAAACGTGAACTCTGAAATAATAGCGAACTCTGCGTTCCGTTTCACACATAATGCACATGATGCATCATTTATCCTTGTTATTCATCGAATGTTAAACAAGAATACACATTATGCACATCATGCGTGAAACAGAATGCACCCAATGACAGCTCTTCACAGTTGCGGCTTTTTTTAAAAATGTATGATACGTTTTTGTGGTAAAATAATTTTACTTACAGATGAGGTAATGAGGTTGTGATCAAAGGAATGCCAGCTGACATCACGCACGCAGCCTAAGTGAGCTTTTACCTTGTGTACTATCTTTCCAGTTAGAAGATCATATACTGCGGATGAGAAAAGAGAATATGAAATCAGGATCATTCATTTATAATATCGCATATTAAGAGAAGCAGAATGTAACTCAAAGCTTACTAATGAGCCGGCCTGTCGAATCTCCCGTATAAATGTATCTTTGACCAGTATTGTCCGGCGGCGAAAAGCGACAACGTATTAAAGTTTTACGAACTGAATGACCGTAATACGTCATGATACTAGTATCACCATCTAAGAAACCTCGATCCCATACTGAAACAGGAAAATATCATATATACTTTGTAATTGTATGTAACAATAGAAATTGTCATCTTAGACATTTCAGATATATCTGAATAATTTAGAAAACAAGAGTTGTCTTAAGGATTTTTTCTTCCATTTCCTTTTCTTTTTTTTTTGACTTATAAAGATATTTACATCGTTGAGGTACAGGCTGCCATCGATAGTCCCAGTCTTGACGCTCTATAAGCTGGCGAGCATTTTGCTGGGCTTTACGAGAAGAGAACACGCGCGTGTCCCATAACTTGATGCATTGGTCTTTAGAATTGGTTATAAGATACCGTGTGTCGCCACGTGAATCGATGTATGTAATCCCGTCTCTATGACCGGCCAATACTCCAACTGGAGACGGATTCGATACGTTTACCAATCTCCTATCCCATACCTAAACCGACAGGAAGACATTGAAGATGTAATATAGAATGAAAATTTTTCCAAATAATCGCGTGCATATCGGACCATTATCGATTCATTATAGCGCACATCGATTTCTTTCGTGACACACAGATATTCAACTTAAGATCAACGTGATGCTACAAATGAAGCATTCTACAAGTAAAAAATAATTTAAAAATAAATCATTTAGTAAAACTTGTTTGTTGTTTGTCTTCTAATTGACCAATTGCTTCAAAGCATTTGTAGCAACATTTTTCACAGCATCCTTATACATTCAAGAGAGTGGCATCTCGGATGACTTAATTATACCTTGCATAATCCATCATCACCACCGCTATAGAAGATTTGCGAACTATTGTCTGCATAGGCAACACAGTTTACGTCTTCTTCATGACCTATGAACTATAAAAATGGACATTATATAAGAATGGACATCAGTACAAGAAGTGGCAATGCGCTTCTACATTGAATAATAATTTTACAAACTCGCTCAAATCGACGTTGGCAATATAGACTGTATATGTAGAGGCATCGGTCATTGGCGCCACCAAGAATTTCTTCGCCGTTGTTTGAAAAGGCCAAAGAAAAAACGCAAAATCGCCGTACACCTGGATGTAAAGGTAGTGTTTCTATCGAGGCTTCAGATATATGACACTGATATACTGTAAAAGATAAAAGAATACATATTATATTACATCTTATATCTGCCAGCGTATAATTGCACAAGATAAAAACATAATATCACTTACAACAATCCGCCCAGCTCGAATATGCAAAATGTTGTCCATCCGGACTAAACGCTACATCCAGAACACTCCATCCAACATCATGCGCCAACATCCGATTGTACAAGGTAAAATTACCATTGTTTGTCCGATATATGTACATCCATTTATCTGCAAAGATTCACAAACATTAGATATGGACAGTCAAATTAAGTAAGCTTGTTCTTTTTAGCTAAATTCCTTATTTATTCTTTTTTTTCCTCCAATGTAGAGAAAAAAAGAAGATAAACCATGTGATATTTAGCCATAAACAGGACTATAATTATATGTATGACAAGATTATATACAACAAAGAAGATTCTGGATGACGTGTAGCTTGATATCAATATGAATGATTAATAATCTATAGGTCATGAGTTTGATCTCAGTCCTCATTTCATATACGTTTCATTAGGAGGTAAGAGATCAACTTTAATAGGAAGATTTGTTTTGGTAGGAAGAGATTAAGGTCTCTTTATTTTTAACTTTTATGTCTAGTTTATTTTCTAGTTAAGAATTTTCTAGTTAAGAATTTTTCTAGTTAAGAATTAGAAAAAGATAAAGAGAAAAAGATAGAGTTGATTGTGATTAAATTTGTGATTAATCAACATTAGTGGAAATAAATGTTAATGACAGCAATGATATTGTTACATTGTCTTTGCACAGATTCTGTATGTAGAAAGAAAGCTGCATAACAACTATATTGTTATTATCGTTAAAAGTTACATAATAGGAGCTTAAAGTAATATTTAAAAAATTGGATAAGAATTTTAAAAAGAATAAGAATTTTAAATATTCCAAGTTATTAAGCAGAATTAATGAAAATAATAAAAGTATAAGAACAGATATATTATATAATGTGGAAGGATAAGTTGAAAGCACCTTTGGCACAATAAACAGAATAAATCTTGTAGAATATACCTTGAGTGGCAGTGACGAAGAACTCTCCATCCTTGGAATATAAACCACAGAATACTTTTGAACCGAAGTCATTTAAGATCTGTGGCTTATTCGGCAAAAGATTGTTGGCTATCCTACGTTTTTCTTTAACACTAAAACCATTTGGTTTGAGGGCCCTCTTCTGTATCATTGGTATTATAGACGTGTTCTTCTCGTCAGTGACCCCCGAGGCATTTTTGGTGACGCTGATTATGTCGTTTTTCTGAAAAGCATCATACTGCAATGGCAAAAATGAAAGCAACATAAAAGACTCATATTTTTACCCTCGCCAAGTTTTATATAAATCATACCGAGGAACGAGATTTTATAGTTGAACTCACCTCTAATCTGGTTGTATCTGGAAACCTCGCTCGTGCGCGAATTCGTGCCAATTCATCCTCCGATTCATCAGATATATCTATAATGGAACTGCAACAACAAAAGAGACAATACTGAGGATATTTGTCGAGGATATTTCCACGGTTGTGTCGACTAATGTGTAAGGTTATACGACGGGACGATGAATATACAAAGACGTTCTGTGCGAGTCGTTCCTTGTGTTTTTTTGATTTTCAGAACGATTGTACGAAGACAACGATCACGAATAAGAAAATACTAGGCGAAAATGAACAGCGATCTCAAGAATATTCTAGAGCGAAAGACCACGAAAGACACTAAGACAGGCGAAAAAGGTTATGAAAATAGCGCGCGTTGCAATAATAGAGAAGAGTGGGGGGTAACGACAAAGTAAAGGTCTGTTCAGCGGGATGTTATGACATGTAACTATTCCTACTCATTTTAATGTAGATTAACTTTAATCTCGATTCAATTAAATTCTTCATCCCCTTTTTTAATTTTGAGAATCAGAAAAGAAGAATTATTTGAATTGAAATTGAACTACCTTTGTAAGATTAACTTTGATCTCGGAACTGAAGATACAATTTCACATGTTGCGAAATTAAATAAGTAATTGGAGCGACAGATCTACCTATCGCTGTCATTCAAGTGGTTGAAATTTTATATTGCGAACCGTTTGAACTGAATGGTTTCAATTACAAACGTCAAACGCTCAGGGTAATATTTCATTTGTGCGTTTTTGTCGTACGACAAATTTTTCAAGCCTGTTATTGGCTATAGATAGAGAGATCCGAGGACCTCTCTGTTCTGCACTGCACACATTTGTCGTACGACAAAGGGTACGATCAACGCGATGTCGCAAACACTTTGAAGCATTTTTTTAATTGGTCAGTTTATAAAATTCTTTCTTCTAATTGGTCCATCAAATACTTCAAAGCATTTGTAGTGAGACTTTGATCAAAAACGCACGAATGAAATAGCATTCTCAAACAATATTAACAGTGCTGCCGCACCGTGTCGACCGTATAAACCAGCGTTTATCGATATATATGACCTATATATAATTTATATTTATCTTTCCTTATTTATATTTCCCTTTATTACTGATCCAGATAAAAGGATTTGATGCTTAATTAGAATAATCAGTATACATTCTTTGTTACATTAAGATTAAATTATTAAAATATATAATTATAACAAATGTGGTTATTTTATCAAAAAAATTAACAAAAAGAAGAGGATAAAAGCACAGCAGTTGTTTTTCGTGATATTTAATATGTAATTAAGTTTATAAATGATTTAGACGGTTCGGCCACAATCTGGCTATCTTCAGTAAATTTAAAAATATTAATAAAAACGCAGAATTTACATAAATTTAACATTAAAATTCAACCGTCATAAATATAATTATAAAATAATGCTTTCTTTCTTCTTGTGGTTGCTGAGCCAATTAACATATTACAAATAATGTAGAATGAAAATTGCCAGATTCTGTTTTACAGATAAAATGATGAGTCTTAAGCAGTTTTCTTCACGCAGGAAACTCGTCGTAACATTATATATTATTATTTGACAAATAAGAAGAAACTCATCGGTTTTTGACTAAATCGATAGAATTTAAGTGTTTGCGATATGGATTTTTGTTTTAGTGAGCTACCTTCTATTATTTTATAATAAGTCGTTTTTGTTTTCAACAAATTTACTTTTTAATAATTTTAATATATTTTAGATTGTTATTAGAGTTCGTTTTTATATTATAATTTCCGTTAATAGGTGGAGGTGGCTCATTGAAATGAATTAGTTTGTAAAAAAAAATTCTTTTGTAATTACATCATATTGTCTCTGAGGATTGTCTCAAGAATTCAAAAGTGAATCGAAACATATAAGCGGATTAATTATTAATATATATATAATATTAATATATAAATTAAAGCTAATGAAATTGTTTTGTTAACTGTATTGGTTTGCACAAAAATTGCCGCGATTGACTTCTGTTATAATTTTTGTGTCCAATTTTATATCATTAAAGAATCTTTAGGAATTAATTTATATTTAGTTAGAATAATCTAATAACTGCACGGAGAGAATTTTTTCTTAGAATTTATCCTAAAAATATGATAATTCTGGGACAATATTGTATTTCAAAGAATTTTATATAAATTTCTCTCATTCATTAATAAAACTACAATAAAATATAAAATAAGTTTGATTAATTTTACTGAAGTGTATAGTAAAAATCTTTAAAGTATTATATTGTACCACAACTCTACCATGTTTTCAGGATAAATTTTAAAAGGGTGATTTTTAATTTTCTCCATATGCTAATAACTTTAATTCATTTCGCATTAATAAGTAATACATGAACAACACAAACAATGACTGCGTTCAACAGAAAAAAACAACTTTGAAATTGTAAAATTCTTGAATATGATTAGTTTATACATTTAGATTTAATACGAAACTAAGGACAAGACCAACCAGACCAACCAGAAGAAGAAAAAATTAAAGAATTTTACAACAGCAAAGCTGTTTTTTTGCTGACCGTAGCCAATATGGAAAATCTGTCGCTCAAGTGTCAAATTCAATGCTTCTTTTTCATGTATAAATTTGTCACTCTAATAATTCTGCGACAAAAGCCATCACGTGATCTTTTTTGACGTGTAAGAATGCTATCCCATAATGTACATCGCGTATCAAAGAATCCGATCAATCACTGACATTTCGTCATTTTATGCCGTTTTCGCACGCGACAATTTTTCCTTACACTTGCAGAATTTACAAACAGATCTAAGAGAATGATTCTGTGATACGCATGCTAATTCGCTTCGACCTATTCTATAGAGTCATAAGCGGTAAGCCGTAAAAAATTAACTAATCATAGCTGATTATTCTTCTCACACTTAACTATGATTGGCCAATTTTTTACGGCTTACGACTCTATTGTAAAACAAGCATTATGCGCGATCTGCTGCATGGGACATAAAGAAGAAATAAGTAACAATAAATAAAGGGCAAAGTAAAAGTTTTACACATTTTAATTAAATAGAATAAATTACAAATAAAGAAAAATAAAAATAAAGAAAACAGTCTAAATTCAAATATAAAACATTACAAGTTTCGGCTACCAGATTGAGCACTCTTCAGACATTTACTTATCACAAAGATCGATATACAAAATTAGTTATCGAAAATATCGTATCGAAAATATCGTATATTCTTTATAATAATAGCTCGAGTGAGTCTTCATGTAGAACTCGACACTATTCGCATACGATTGGACAGTCAAATGTGTTTCATATCTCTTGGAAAAAGATCTAATCAATAAAAAAGATAAAAAAAAGTCTTCTTACGAAATACTAAAACAGATTAAAGTAATATACTGGAATTCTAACAAATAAAAACTTACCAAAAGCTATGTGTAAATTATTCGGACAAATTTGTAATAAGTATAAAACCAATTATAATATATACAATTTAATAGAACGCAGATATGTAAGACGGACATTTTGTGTCAATTATAATGTACACTCGCTGATATGAACTGTCAGTATCGAAGAGTCAAACTTTATTTACAATAGGTATATATGCCTTATGGAGACCTTCAGTAAATTGTAAATTTAGATTATTTTTCTGCTCTTTAATATTGAGCATCTCCGAAATTAAGCGTTTCCTATAGCAAGGCTCTTCATCCAAAATTTTAACATTGTCCCATTGGAAATCATGATTATTTCGATTACGGTCTGTGCTCAGTTATGATAGAACGGACAGAAGTGTTATGTCTAATATGATTACGATGTTCTGTAATTCTGGTTTTTCATAAGGAACAAAATTGTTGCGTACGTAAAACGGCAAAATGTCATGCCTGGTTTATGCTTCGGTCTTAATCTTACTATTAGTCTTAGACTTAGTCCTAATTTATACTTGGTTTATGCTTCGGTCTTAATCCTAAAATCCTAAAATTCAGCCAATAGGATTGCCAATCTTAATTGGT
>NW_012130089.1:680677-688651 GCF_000143395.1 Atta cephalotes
TCCTAAAATTCAGCCAATAGGATTGCCAATCTTAATTGGTCCTAACTGAAATTTGTATTCCATTGGCTGAATTTTAGGATTTTAGGAGTTAAGACTGAAGCATAAACCAGACATTAATCTTAAAGACTAAAGTTAAAAGATATAAATTGTCTTGAGACTAAGATTAAGGTTACAGTTAAGACTGGGGAAGCATAAACGACTTTATGGCATTCTTTGTTGCCAACTTTTAAGACTAAGATTAAGACCGAAGCATAAACTAGTGATTGATCGGATCCTTCGATACGTGAATATATAAATATGCCCGTAAAGCGATACGATTTAGTCGCGAAGAGATCGATTTTTTTTTAAATCGGCTAACCCTCCACTGGTTATATTAGACTTTAAAGGTATTTTAGTTATGAATTCTGACAGATAAATTTAAATGTGCAAAAAAATAAATAAATAATATAAAAATAAAATACAGTCCAACTTCTATGACAGTAAAAACTTATTGTTAAAAAAAACTTTCATAAGTATGTAAGAATTTTTTTAGTTTTTCATGCAGTCCAGAATACAATATAAAAATATGCACTGAGTAGCGATTGTGTAACTTTTTATTTAAAACGAAAATGTGAAAAGTGAAAATTAATTTTTATTATTGAAGATGGAGAAATTTTTTCTCTTAAGGAAAAAATTACATAATCACTATTATCAGTAATAATAAATGATAAAAATTTCACATCGTCGACAGACGATTAATTACGTTACCAACATTAAGCAAGTTTTGTAAGAGTTTTTGATACATAAGCTCGATATTGATGCTATTAATATTTGTAACTTTCTTCAATTTCTGTGCATTATATAATTAAACTCTTCTAATATGACACCTACGCAATCTCAATATATAATTTCGTGATTCTGTGCAATATTACGAATGTAACGTATCCTTCCTCTTTTCTTTCGTCAACAGTAATTTTGTAAATCGTCCTTTGCGAGCTCCATTATATTATAATTATTATAATTGGCATTTCGTGGAAAAATGCGACCTTCCAGATTTCTCTGGGAATTAATTAGCTTTTTGTCTGATTATGCAAACTGAGTATATATTCATTATCGCTTTCTTATAAAGAATAATATTGAAAGATAAACATCCACATTATTCCGAAGTTTAAGAGGTAAAGGTCAAGCAGAGAGGGAGGGGGAGAGAGAGAGAGAGAGAGAGAGAGAGAGAGAGAGGGAGGAGGGAGGAGGGAGGGAGGGGGAGGGGGGAGTTTACAGAGGGATTAGGATGTTACAGGACGATATTAAAAGTTACGTGTTAGGGGGCAATTCAGGCCAGACACGTGTGGCTATAATTCAAACTTCATCTGACGAAAGCCCGGAAATCGTTAATTAATTCCATGCCACGATTAGTTTCGTGGTCAGCTCGCGGTTAGATCAGTATTACAAGGATCTTGTACTTTTATTGATGTACATGATTAATTAGACACTCAACATGTCCGAAAGAAATAAAAGATTAACGCAATGGTCTACACTAGTAAGCTAATGTTATTTCTCACCATTTTGATATTAAAATAACAATAAAAAGTGTTACTTTGATGTTAAAACAAAAGATAAATAACGTCAGCTTGTTACTTAGGCTTGTTTCTATCCTGCGAAGATCCGTCTCTGTCTTTTAACTTTTATACAGGACAATAAAGCCACTATATAGTGGCGTTGAAACAGTCTCATATTTTGAGACAAAGAACACACACATACACACACTGAAATAATAAATTATATTAAATTTTACTCGAGAAAAAGCTATAAGATTTGAAAAATAGACTTCCCTTTTTTAAAGCTTACGCAAGCAGAACAAATCATATAATATCAAAATGATGTCAAAATGCTCCAAAATTTTTGTTTCATTTTCGTTTCATTTTAATGTCATTTTAATGTCGTTACTGTGATTTGTTGTTCTGCTTGGATAAGCTTTGAAAATTGATTTCACAATTTTTTTTCTAAAGAAAATCCATTTCTCCTCTATTTTATATCGCTTTAATAACTATATTTAGATACAGAATATTAAAAAAAATATGGCATAGAGAGAGAGAGAGAGAGAGAGAGAGAGCACGTAAATTGATCAACGAAATCCTGACGTTTTCAATTCACGGTCGACTGCATGTTGCACTTTACGAAAAAAAAAATGAACACTGTCGCAATTACTTTTCTGCGACGAGGAAATACGCGTGGAAAACAATTCGATCACTACGGAAATAAAAGTATTTGACCTGCAATGTGATATGTCACGTTGTTATCGCACACGTAGATACGAGATCTGAAGTAGCGATTTAATTGTTTATTCAGTAGAATAGAGACGCAGGGGCTGGAAAATTATTATCCCACGCGTTTGGGATTAATAGATTAGATAATTGAACATTTACAGGTTCCAGCCCTTGAGAGATTAAACTCGTTATATTTAGATGGGCTTAGGTATTCGTGGCGAGCAAACATTTTTCTGTTCATCCAAACTAATAATCTTATAACAAAGTCTGATCACGCGATTTTGTTAAAATCCTACGAGAGAGAAAGATATACACAGCTGGTACTGGTCTCTCTATATATATATATATTATTTCACTTTAATAGCGTTTTCAACTGCAGTTGAATCAACTTGGGTTGGATTAATGACGTTAGTGGAAAATCTACTATTGGTAGAGCATGTAAAGTGAACTAATAATAGAGCATGCAACGCCATTAATCCAACGCAGACTAATTCAAATCCCACTGTAGCCTGTCCCGGAAATATAACTTATATTGTCTTATTATAATTATATAATATAAATTAGAATGAGTATGAATATATACACATTGAAAGAACGGTTTTGCTGAAATATCTAAAAATTTATCTAGATGCAGTCTAAATAATTTTGTTAAAAATCAAAATAATTACATGAGAGCTAATTGCTAAAAAAAATCAAAACTTTTGCAATACATTCCTCATTACGTTTTTTTAATTATTTCGATGGTCTATTTCATTAAATAGTTCTTTCTATGGGGAGATATCCCCCCTTTCTATAGGGGGATATTATATTATATCGAATCATGACCAAAAAATGACATATATTCAATAATTGGTTAATACGATATGAAATTGATATTATTTTGATTTTCTTATTCTCTCCTCGAGTACATATAATTTTTTCTCCCGTAGGATTTTGATCAAATCGCTCGTGGCTAGACTCTGTTATAAGGTAACTCCAGTAGGTCATATTCTCGGCGAGAAATCGCGAAAATCATCACTCGTCATCGGCAGGGATGATGCGCCATCACCACTTTCGGCCTTGTCGATCAACTTGCGGGCGGGCGTGTAATAACGTTAGCAAATGTTGCGCCGCTATTTCCGATTGTCCCTCAGCCAATCGTATCTGTATAATGGTTTGACACGCGGAAACGCTTGCTGGGACGTGATCGTCCTGAGAATGGTGCTCGTCGACAGCGAACGGAATGCAGATAACGCGCGATAACGCCCCCGAAGGAAGCTCTCGCAGGAGTCACCAATCGATTTTTGATTTTACATTCAGTACGAATGTGTTTCTCGAACGAAATCATCGAAAATGTTATATACATGGACATATTTTATATATGATTTTATATAATTTCATATAATTATGTATATATACGTATAACTATACATATAATTATGTATATACGAAACATTTTTTTCCCGGGATGGGTCATGGCACGTCAAACTTTGTAAATTATTAGTTAATTTAAAACAAACTTTGACAAAATTATTTAAACTTTGGTAACAATTTCAACTTAAACTCGGAAACATGTTAAATACATACGTTGGTCAAAAATCGATGAAACAATGAAGTGACTATTTTCTTGCGGAGGAAATATCAGCATCAAATTAAAGAATTCACTTAAAATTACAATTCGCTCTAAAAAACATTGGAACATATTGCTATAGACATTAAATTGCTTTCACTCGCCGCGTGTCAATAATGAAATTTTCGAGCTGCAAATGTTGGGCCCGCAAATATTTACACTTTTCTAACTGTATTTATGATTAATCCCATTTTCAGAATACAAATACGTAAAACAAGCTTTACTTACGGGCAGAAAAAATATTAGTAAATATTGCGAGCTTGTAGATTTCAAAGAGAAAATGCGTGGTATTCGTACAAATTCAGAGAAACTTACAAAGTAACTTGCGGTTTTTCATTGCAAAATGTCGCTGTATATCTATGTATAAATAATATATAATGGGCAATAAAAATATATAAATCTAATAATTATTTTCAATCTCTGAAGTTTTATTTCTGATCTTCTTCAAAAGTGTCTGTATTCATAAAATCGTACTCGTGACTTCTTCCTGTATAACTGTATGTGTATGATTGTATTATACAATCGAAACGAGCGCAATGAATAATTCGAGCATGATTTAATGCGAGAATGAAATCTCATTGGGATATAAATTTGTTGAACGACACGCCGACAATCATCAAGGAAAGAGCCAAGAGGACTGATAGAAGAGATCTGATCAGGCCGAACAATAGGCACTACGGTACAATAGCATGATCACGACTAAATTAGATCGGTCTATCGATTGGTTCGTTGACTCACAACAAACTTGTTACAGTGCGGAGTTAGATGCGACCGTGACTCGTATTTCTGATGGAGCCGCGCGTGACGTCAGAATCTATACGAAATCTGAGGAGTTCAACGCGGGAACGAGGTGAGACGAGGACAATCCGTTTTGGACGTGATTTGCGAACCCGAAAATCCTAGACTTGCTTTCTCTCCATGTCGAATCTCCGTCGAATCTTTATACGTTGTAAAAGCTTGCAATCCTACCTATAAATTTTATGGATAAGATATTTTTATTATATCTTAAAAAAAAAAGGTCTTATATATAAAATTTTAAAAATGCTGCTTCTAAATTATATAAAAGTTATTCCATATTTATATATTTTATATATTTTTATATTACTAATGCTTTTTTTCTTTTAAAATTAAAGTGCATTTCAAAGTTATCCTGATAAAAGTAACGATAAACATGCTCCCAATGGTATCAATATTTATTTTTTTTATTACCTTTTTCTTTTAAAATTAAAGTGCGTTTCAAAGTCACCTAGCAGAAACGATAAAATAAATAATACTGTTCCCAATTACGTCGATATTCATATACGTTTTTATTACAATTTTTTTTCTTTTAAAATTAAAGTACATTTACAAAAGTACTCCGATAATAACGATAAAAAATGCTATTCCCATTTATATCGATATTCACATACATATTTTTACATTGCTGCTTTCTTCTTTTAAAATTCAAGTGCGTTTCAAAATTATTTGGAGCAGTGACGAACATTATTGGAGCAATAATAAAACTGAGGGTTGAAAATTATCTTCAGTCAAGACGTTTCATAAATTTCGTAAAGTAATTTGGAGAGCGCTTGCGATGTGACACCGAGTATTAAAGAACGAGAAGTTTAACAGCATCAGTCATTCATTTAGTAGGTCAATCAGCCGGATCAATCAGTCATTCCGCAGACAATCGCTCGTCCCTTCGTGATACTTTGGTTACCAAAGAAACAGGGGTAATGGGATGCGTATTGGGATGCAGGTAGGTTTTTTTCAGTCGCTCCATGCTGAGCTGAGCCGAGTCGAGTCGCGAGAGGGAAAAAGCCCCGTATCTCAAATCAATCCCCATCCTCCTCTCTCGCCTATATAGGTATATCCCGCGTATATATCCAACACCTACCTACCTACCTACCTACCTACCTACAAACCTACCAACCTACCTACCCTGCAACCCAGACCTATAATTTCCAGGCAACGCACGAGGCCTACACCCTGAGCCCGGAGCCGGGCGAGGACCTGCCGAGAGTCAGGAGGAGAGTCAGGAGGCGGAGGGTGTCGCGCAGGCGCGTGTCCTCCACCACCGTCGCCGCCGTCGCCGCCGTCGACGACGTCGACGTCGTCGCTGTCGCCGTTGCCGCTGGAGCGAAAGCGGGGGAAGGGGCCTGTTTACAGGATAATAGGATCCTCTTCACCTACGGTCGTGCCAGTCCACCGCCAGTCGCGATACACCACCGGCGCATCAATCGCGGCGCGGCGGTCGTACGACCGCGCACACATTCGCACGTACGCACGTACACACATACACGCGCGTCATACATATATATATATATATATACACGCGAACCACACGGGCGCGTGTCACCCGCGCCGCGCGAGAGCGGCGAGAGCTCGATCCGTATCTCGTCGTGCATCGCGCGCGCGCCACGCGCCTATTCGCTTCATTCCACTTCATTCCGATCCGCTCCGCTCCGCTCCGTTCAATCCGAACGCGAACAACCCGCGCGTTTATTGGCTCTTTTTTTCACAGCTACCGCCACATCACCGTCGCCGCAGCCACAGCCGCAGCCACAGTCACATCCGCCGCCGACACCGCCGGATACCACCGCCGCCGCGGTGTCTCCTCTTTTCACTTCCTCTACCTCTTCTCGGCACAGAGAGAGAGCCTATGTGCGGTGGTGGTGCTATCGCGCGTTTCCCGATATCGTTCGGCAACAGGTGAGTCACACACTCTCGCGCTCCCGGTCGGTCTATCCGTCCGTACGATCTATATGCTGTCTTTCGTTCGTTTTCTTCCTAATGTGTGCGTACATGCGTGTGATGTACGCGTGAATGCGTGAATACCGCGTTCAGCGATCTACTACCCTCTCGGGCTCTCGCAAGAGTCGTCTCGGTCTACTTCGCAATCTTCGCGCTCGGTTCTTGGTTCCATGAATTATTATTTTCGCGATTTCACGGGGTGAGTTGTGTTAGTCGCGACAACTGCGTCTCTCCATCAGGACGCACTTTTTTCTGAGTATTGTCCAACTTCTTGCACTCTAGCAGACAATTTCGCAATAGCTTTCGCGCGGGAGAAGGCGCGACGAAGGCGGCGAGAAAAAAATTATGGACGAGAATAGTATGGAGCAGAATCGGGGTCACCGAATATCCGGCAAAATAACATCGCCATGAGATCTCGAGCCGAAAATCGAGGATATACTGTTAGAGGGTTACTAGTTGTGCTCGTAAGCTGCTAACGCTAACAGCTCGTACTAATATCGATTTACTGGAGCGGATAACGCCCGTTAACGTCAATCCAATGAGAACTTATGGCGATTAGAATTTCATGGAACGGTATTAATTTTACGGGAGAACGTGGGCGAGAGAGAGGAGCGTCTCCTCTTCACGAAAGGGACAGGCGGCTGACGGGAGGAAGGAAGGAAACGAACGCGGCCTTCTAGCAAAGGACGCCTCAGGATTCATATTTCCTGCATGGAAAGTCCTCCGAGAAAGGAGAAAAGGCTTGAGGAATAAGAAATAGAAGGTTTTTCTCTTTCGCTCTAACTCTTTCACTCTCTTGCGTCCTCCTTTCTAACTCTTTCTTTTTTAATCGCAACTTTTATATATGCTGTTAGAAAGATGAATATTATCGTTATTAATACATAATGACTACCTTTTAACGAATGAAGACATATTTGTGTGTAAGATAATACGTGTGCAAAGAGCGGACAGCTAACAATAAATGTACACTCGCGCAACCAATCGCGAGAATTATATCCTAACAAACTAAATAATTAACGGCGATTCGCGTCAATCGCATATTATACTCAACGTCATCGAGTATCCGGAAAAAGGTATTTCAGATAGCTCGTATTTTTGTATTGAGCACATAAAAATGATCTCTATTCCTGTCATCCGACTATGGAAGTTATACGAAAAATGACTCGAGTCACTTTCGCTCGCGAAATGCGAAACTGTTCGTATTGTAATACGTTTCAAATACCAAAAATATAAATTTTACAGAGAGAAACAAAGTATTCCATGAATTTTGTAAAAAGAATTTATTTTTAAAGATCGACCATTAAAACGTGGACAATTAATATAAATTTGAATTGATAAATGATCCTCGTATCCTTTTTTCTTTCTCTTTCTGCCTCTCTCTCTCTCTCT
>NW_012130089.1:688671-689752 GCF_000143395.1 Atta cephalotes
CTTTCTTTTCTTTCTTCTTCTCTCTCTCTCTCTCTCTCTCTCTCTCTCTCTCTCCTTCTTCCTCTCATCCTTGTCTATTTAATTACACTTTTAAAAGAACTTCAGTTATACATACGTAAAGCGTTCATTTTGTATTGTACGCGTTTAGGAACACAATTTCTTTTATTCACAACACGTCATCAAATATAAAAAGGAAGATTCGAAGGGCTTTCTCTTCGCAAAAAATCATTTGCTCCGTTTCTCAAAGTCTCTTCATATGAATGTTTAACCCGTGGTTGAACACGGTGACTGTAAACAGTTAGTTTAGTTATATATTCTAGTTATATTACAGCGAATCAGGATTTTAAGTTCAATATTTACAGGATTATTTAACATACCGGGATGAAAACGCTTTTTCCAAATTAAGCCGCTGCAAATGAGCAACGAAACCTCATTCCCGCTCAATTTCAACTTTCAGTGTCGATAATTAAAAAGTTGCTGGTGATCGGACCAGACTCAATCCCTTCAGACAGACTCAATCCCCAATTGAGAAAGAATTTTGTATTTGGACATTTCATACAAAGCGCGGATAAAAAATTTAATTAATCACGAGGCGCAGGGACTTCAAATTAAATCTTCACAAAGAAAAAGAGATCAATTGCGGATCATACACAGTGTCTTTTAAAAATATAAAATAAAAAGGAAATTTAGTTTTATGAAATGGAATACGAATGAAACTATTATTTATACTATATCAAAAATAAATTAATTAAAGGATATTAGAGGACTTCAGTTTTACAAAATTAAATATTCAGTATTGAACTCGGGAATTATATATAAAATTTCTGTGTTCGTTATGCTCTTGTATTACTGATAAATTGTACTGAACGTGCAATATATTTGTTTCATTCCGCTTAATAACTTAAAAATCTTTTTTAATGTTTTTCGTTTATTTCAACATAAAAACAAAATAATTTTATATGAACAGATATAAATATTGTATAAAATTAATCGAACGATTTAAAAATTACAAAAATTTGTCGTAACATGATTACAATATCGATTACAATTTTCCTATCTCTTCTCTCTCTCTCTCTCTCTC
>NW_012130089.1:691330-704408 GCF_000143395.1 Atta cephalotes
TACTACTTACTTACTCTCTCTCTCTCTCTCTCTCTCTCTCTCTCTTCTCTCTCTCTCTCTCTCTCTCTCTTTCAATTTATTTAAATTCAAAATTAATTCACCCACTAATCCCTGTAATTTTTGAATTTTTGATAAAATTTATTGTAATTTTGGTGAATGTCTATATTGAAAAAACAATACGAGTACAAATATAGGAATAGAAAGGAAAGAACAAAATGGAATTTATTTGAATTCCTTCTCTCGCGAATATATATTGGAGATTCACAATTTCGTAGAGTGAATTCCTCTCGTTTCGTCTATTTTTCGCCTGGTCGCGCCAATTTACAAAAATTTCCGCGTAACAAAGCCTGCGATAAAAGTGATGTTTAAAATCAATGTAATTTTCATGAATCCGATTTCGTGTGTCACAGATACGGGAAAAACGAATTTCACGAGCGGAAATACCATTATTGTACCTATCATCACGAACGAACCATAGAGATTGCTCTCTCGATATTACACCGATATTTCCTCCCCCCTTCGTCCAACCCCCTCTTTCTCTAAAGCGACAAAATAACGCGGTCGACATGATTTCGATTTGGCAGATAATAAACGGGCGAGATCGACACTGATTCACCGAAGCCTCTGGCTGGCTGGCTCAGCATGTTCGCGAAATCCAGAGGCAGCAGCACAACGCCGTGCGATTTGCTTCCCGATCCGATACGCAACACGTACGAGATCGGCAAACAGTCCGCCACAGCCGGACCGGAAAATGTCTGGCGCATATACGATGGCTATCGGAAAAAGGACAGGATGGTAATATTTGTCGTTGATCGTAAAACTCCTCCAAGAGATACAAGAAATGAGAAAGTCAAAATGACTTTATACTTCGACGTCTTGAAAGTCAAAATGATGACGTTTATTGACATTTGATTATAAAGATATTTTGATTTTTTGTTGAGCTCTTATGGCTTTCTTATGAGCCGTTTGCTCATGTTTTTTAAAATATGTACATATATATACACTTCACTGAATTATTTAAGCATTTAAAGATCCAGCTTTGACCAGTATATATCCAGAGAAAGATTTCTTCGATTTAAAGAAATGTTTCTTTGCTATACGGTTAAAAAAATTTTTTAAATTTCTTTGATTTAAACATTATTGTTTTAAATCAAAGAAAATTTATTTGATTTGAATATAATTTCTTTAAATCAAATAAATTTTATTTGATTTAAAAAAATAATGTTTGAATCAAAGAAATGATGTTCACAAATCAAAGAAATTTTTTTTCTTTAACCGTGTAGCAAAGAAACATTTCTTTAAATCAAAGAAACCTTTTCTCTGGGTGTAGGCTTCTAGTTTATCAATTGTATTCTCACACCTAAAATAAGATTCTTACTGCTCATGTTTTTTTCTATTTTCTTAACATTAAAATGATCTCAAGTAGTAAGGTGTTGTCTATTTGACGTTATTAATTAGACATTTTTATGTGAAGAATGACTAATTAATGATGAATCTGATCTGTTTAATCATCGTAAAAATGACGTGGATTTCTTATAATTATGTAACATCGTATAAACATTATTTTCACTGACATTGTTATTAATGCATAAATAAATAACGTTATTAATTGATCACTAATAATGTCACTAGTACATCGTCAATTGATCATCTGACGTTAATAAGTATGACGTTGTAAATACCTCGTAGGCTGTATTTCGAAATTAATTACCAGTACTGAAAATCTATAGTGCACGTAAACCGCATATAAATTTTCAGCGCTGGTAATAAATTTGGAACACAGTCCTCAAATGGATATAAATGAATAACGTCATTATTTTAAAAAGATGACGTCATTATTACATCTTAAATAAGTAATATAAGGTCAATAATTTAAAATGACTAACTATTGACGTCAAAAAGATTATTTGGGATATCGATGGATGATTCAATGATTCCAATCGATTGATTTTAATCGTCGTAATTTAGTTTTTCTATTTTTTTAACGGTGCTACTTTAACGATATCCGGATAGTAAAATAAAAAGAGAGATAATCGAATCGCGAATTAGATTTGAATTGATCGGATTTGGAAAGTCACTTTTGGAGGGATTCAAATGAATGAGGTATAATCAAATTCATTCGTTCTTGAATCTATCTGATATGTAAATACATGGAAAGAATAGCTTTATAGAAGAAGTATTTAAAAATTTAACTAGATAGAGATTAGAAAAAATAATTGTTTTGGACTTTGAAGGAGCAAGTCTCAGGCTGTTTCTCGTCTTGATGAATTAAGCTGTAATATTCACGAAACACTCTAATAAAGATTTTAGATACGGAGATATTTCGTGAAATGCAGCTTCTGTATAAAAAATATTTATGAAAACCTCAAAAGCACTTTTTAGACCACCCAACCAAAATAATGTAGAACGTTCAAGCTGTTAGAATATCAAATTTTTTGTAGCATCACTCATTAGTTTCCTACATAATTACTTTGGTAATTCAAAGAAATTTTTTCAGGAAATATTTTCAGATCTGCACGGGTATCTAGTTAAATTTTTAGATATTTCAGCAAAATCTCCTTTTATATTTGGGCTGGTATTTGAGAGAAAAGTGTTTAATATTTGAGATTATAATTGCATGGTAAAATAATATGGTTAGTAGTTTCATTTGTATGATTAATATTACTGTGATGCTAGTATAATAATAATAATAATCTTATATGTATAATGTTCTCTCAAATATGAAAAAATTATACTGTAATTTATAATAATTTCAATATTAATATAATAAAAATATATTAATATATTAATTAAGACGTAAACAAAATAAACGTTTTTATTTAGTAAATGCAATTGCAATTATAGTGAATACAATTATTTTTTAACATTCGCTTACTATTTATGAGGTAATATAATAAATAAAAGATACGTTTAAAAAAAAAATTGACTATATTTGCTTGGTAACTATAAATATATTATTTTATAAGATGACTATAAATTACATTTAAATTCTGATAATTGTCAATCATTTCTTTCTCTCAGTGCAAGAGAGTGTTTAAATTCCAAGTTTACGATTCGTAGAGCGCGATAGCGGATAGAAGATGAACGAAAGCATTTATTCGCTCGCAGGAGGTCTCGATCTTTTTATTCGACAAACGATCCGTGGAGAAACTACACAAGCCGAAACGCCGAGAAACGGTCACGGACATCCTACGCGCGGGAGCTGCTCAAATGGAGCGGTACTCACATCCGAAGCTTCTTCAGGTTCGTGTATACGCAAGGTATTCGCGGCAAGTGAATTCACTCGAGATATTTCGATCAATGCGCATTATATCGCAATTCGAGCGTTTTCGCGAGCCACTCCGTAGATCGATCACGCGCTATATTTGACCGGCGATGTAGGCGTACAAAGTGGAGGAGTGCGCGGACACGTTGGCCTTCGCGTCGGAGCCAGTCCTTGCCAGCTTAGCGAATGTCCTGGCGTACAAGGAGCAGTTGGCAAATACGATCGCGGCGCAATCCTCGGGGCCGATGGGTAAGCAGAACCACCCGCCGACCACCAGCCATCGTTCGACCTTTGTCAAGGAGTACGAGCTGCTCGAACTGGAGGTCAAGTACGGGCTTCTACAGGTAAGAGAGCGCGACGTTGACAAAAGAGGGATCACCGATAATACATTTCTGGGGGCTTAGGGGAATAGCTTCCCTAATTGGGCTTTGAAAACATTTAATAATTTTTCATCTCTCTTTGTAAAAATTACAAAATCGTGCCTCGACAAAAATTTTGCGAAAAATGTTTAAGAAGACTCAGCATAGTAAAAGATATTTTTTATTTGTAATATAAAAAATTAAAAAATCAGTTCACTCACACAAATTTTTGTTGAAAACTTCATATTGATGATTGATTAATAAATTCGAGTAATGAATTTAACACAATACGATTATGTTATTTAAATAGTTTGTTAAATTGATATTCAACATTTATATAGTGTCAAAATGATTTATGAATAAGTGAACAAATAACATAAAAACAATGTGCTTTAAAACGTAAACTCTAAAATAAGAAAATAAATAAAATAGATACACGTGTTAATTTTTTTGAAAAAAATAAAAAATTTTGAAAAAGAATAAAATTTTTTGCTTTCAAATAGTTTACTTACAAATTGTGTTAGTGCTACATTTTTGTATTAATTTTTTTTACATAATGTTTGTATTACTTTCTAAAATATTCATTTCTTATATTAAATTAATACAAAAATTTCAGTGGATCGTTTGGAACCCGATTAACGTGAAAAAAGATAATTGTTACTATCTTCTTTGCTACGTATACCTCGATTTTCGGAAACTTCTCTTGTTTGTCTATGTATCTATTCTCGCGGACTTTGCGACCTCAAATCCGGGGCACTGATAATGGAGTTCGTCCATTAGCAGTTAAGTCATATAAAACAAGAGTACGGAGAGAAGAGGAACAAAGTGATGTGTTTTTAAGCGCTTATACTCGTGTTATTACAATATCGCCATTGTGCTTTTTTCTACATACTCCTTCCATCTCTTCTTTTTCTAATAGACACACGATCGAAGGTTTCCATAAAATTACCTTGTGTTATTACATTGTAACGAGCGTGTACGTTGCAGCACGAAATTAGGTATAGGCAATACCTATATAATAGCAAATAGAGGAGAGGCAATTTCGATGTACGAGTACGCATGTATGACCGTGACATTGTGCGTAAGCACGGAATCGTAGCGCGTAGATGCGATAACGGGGTTGCGGAAAATTAAGTCGAATCCGAGCGCATGCGTGCAATAAGGGATGGTAAAAGGGAGAGAGAGAGAGAGAGAGGGAGAGAGTGGTCAAAGTGAATTTTCTCAAAAACGAATTCCCGATTGTAACCACGCGAAATCAACTTCAATGCCGCGCTTCGATGTAGTTCACATAATAGAATGTATTACGAGGGAGCGTAATAGAATGTCTAATGCCGTCAACCCTCTCAAACCACGAGTTAGACTTGTGCCACTCTTTAATAGCGATCGCATTCAGTAATTCAGTTTAATGATTCGAATTTGCAATTATATCTTTCACGAAGAGTAATTTTATATGTATTCGTTACGGAAAACAAATGGAAATTCGAAATGTAAAAAATGGGCTAATTATTAGATTATTTATTTTTTACTTTTAAAAATTATTTGAAGCATAATGATTAAAGGAACAACGAAAAGTATACGACGTTATTAAAAATAATATTGGAATAAAAAAGCGAGAGTTCGGTCCAGATAGTTAGATTTATGAATTTTTTATTGCTTACATTTTGCAGATCACGGAAGCCCTATTATTTCTTCATGGCAACTGTAAATTTCTTCATAGAAACGTTTGCCCGACGAGCATCATTATCACAAAAAGAGGCACGTGGAAGTTATCGGGGTTCGAGTTTATCGGTGAGTCTAATCTCGTCATCCTTCGTACTAAGGATAGCGAAACTAATCGAAGTTTATCCATTTTTAGTAAGTATCAGCCATTTTTTATCAATTAAAACATTACCTACTCATCAAATTATCGAATCATCAAATACTATGAAATATAATTCATCGATAAATAAATATATAATGACAAAATTATATTAACAAATTTGAAGGATTAGGAGTCATTAAATCTTGAAATTATTTCCTTGTGCACATTGCGACTTGGTGTACTAATACATTATACAGTAGAAATAAAATCGATGAAAGGTAAATGACGTATCGGTTAGACGTAATATCGAAGGCTAAAAAAGACAGATGCGCGATACCTTTTACGCTGCAGTTTTAGTCAGAATATATTTCGCTTGTTAGAGGGTGCCAAGGAAATACCGATAACCGTGCAGTCATGGACGAAGCACATGCCGAAAATGACTCAGCCGAATCTCGATTATATAGGTGAGACATCGTAAAGATTGTCGTTAACGCACACCCACGCTGGGAAAGCCGCTTTTAATATCTAATGTTACATGTTTTACGAGCCTTACAAGTTTGATAAAAAGAATCAGATTTATCTTTCGTTAACGTTTAACACGTTAAAAGCATTCTCGATCTCTCGTATGAAAAGAAGCTGCTCTCTGTCTATAAATAGAAATGGTTTTTCTATAAACGGACATTTTGTATAAATATATTTTTACAGAGAATCTCTTTAGTGTGATAGAAATAAGCAAATCAATCTCTCTGTACAATCGGAAGATGTAAAGCTGTATTTTGAGCATACATTTATTAATATTTAACTCGGTTTGATTTTCATCCCGTGTTTCCCTTCTCGATTACATAAAGCAATTTCGTATTTAACATTAAACGTGCAACGAAAATAGAAATCTAATTATACAGTCGTCACAATAACACAACGTGAACTCTGTTTTATAATCAAAACATTCAATAAACTCTGATCAAATGTAAAATGTAAAGCGAGTTTGTTCTACAGCGAGTTTGTTAAAAAAATAGACTTGCTTACACGTGTAAGAAAAAAAAGAAATAAATTCGGTAGCGTCAACGGGATCGGATTTATGCAAGAAACTTCATTAATTCCGAACTTTAGCGATAAAACGGGCTACTGCTTTCCATCCGGCAGCTTCAATCGAGCCATAGCGAGCTCTCCGAAAATTACTGGGATAGCTTTCCGCACGTGGCGATGCGATACGATTTCCTATTTGCATTGTTGATGATTCTTCTCGATCACCTAGGTCGACTGGAGATTTATTTGTAATGGCCGCGCAACATGTTACAGCACCAGAGGTGCAGCAGAAAAAGCTCGGGAGCTTCTCCAGCGACATGTACAGCCTAGGGATGACGATATGCGCGATTTATAATCAGGGCCGGCCACTCATACAGGCGAATCACAGCTGCTCGGATTATCTCAAGCAACTCGAGACCGTAAGTTAATCTGTTCGCGAGACGCAGACGAGACGATATTCCCTTCGAAAGCACGCGAAGAAATCATAGGATGATCTTTAAAAGTATTTAACTCTCGAGAGACACGGAATCTCTCTTCGCTTTCTCATCGTTCTGATCTTCGTAAATAAACTTTGTTCCTTTCAGTTGCGCTTCCTCAAGTTGTCAGTTCACTTTTGAAAGAACTTTTGCTGAAGTATCAAAAAATTGAGCTAGATACAGATCTGAAAATAATCTTGTTTGTTCATAAAATAATTATGTAGGATATGTTTAAACGTTACTTAAGGAATACACCAGTTAAGTTAAGAGAAAGTTAAAATAACCTTATTTTGACGTCATGAAAGTTAAAATGGTGATTTTTTTTTCTTACAAAATTTGAATGTTTATTGACGTTAAGAGTCGAAATAAAGAATTTCTTGTATGATGGCAATGCTGCAAAAAGTTTTAATATTCTAGCAATCAGTTTAAAACGTTCTTTATTTTGATGATTATCTAGCTGAATTTTTAGAAATACTTTAGCAAAACTGTTCTTTCCTGTTCTTTTTTATCGTTGTGTAAATAGCACTTCGAAAATCGCAATTCCGCCGAATGTTTGATCGAAAAGTAAAAGAGAAAAGTAAGAAAGTAATGCTGAAAAGAGACGTTAGATTGTCACTTTCTATACTAGCTTGACGATCAAGTTGCCGTTCTTTTGCCACTGATACCGATACCACTTCGGGAAGCTGTGACGCGACTTTTGCACAAGGACCCCAAGCAGAGACCGACTGCGCAAGTTTTAACCATGATCAAGTTCTTTCAAGACCCATTCGTGCACGCCCTGCAATTTCTCGACGTCAGCAAGATGAAGGACGTGCATCAGAAAGAGCACTTTTATACGACGACTTTGAGAGAACTTCTGCCGTATATGCCAAAGGTACACGCGAATCATGTCATGACGTTATATATGTATATTCAGGATGGACTTGGAGTGAATTAGAATCGCAAAGAATTGGAATCGCGAAGAATCGGCTATCTAAAGGCTAGCTTGAATCTTGATATAAATCATAATGTATGCATATCCCTTTGAGATGCTTATCGAAGATGCCTCACAATTCTTCTCATTTTATAATAATGGTAATCCGCTTTTTGCTAATTATTCTACTATAATCCCTCACAGTTCATTTTCTGCATTTTAATGCACCGAGAACATCCTTTCCGTAATTCCGAGCGAATCCAATAGATTTCCGATAGATTATTATAGAGATGTAAAGAAGAAATGTTAAAACATTTAGTGGAGCAAATGAGATCTTCGACAGAATAATGCAATGAATTTTCCATGATAAGCAAAAGATTGATTGATTATGCTCTTTCTTTTTTTGACACCTTTGAAACACCTGATTTTATTGGAACCATGTTAAAAATTTTTTTTTCAATTTCTTTTAAATTCAATTCAAGAACATTTTAATAAAAAAGTATAATTCATATAAATTAATTTTTTTTTCAAAATTTTAACATACGCATTATTATGTAAATCTGATGCCAGATGACGTCAATAGAATTGAATAACTTCAACGGACGATGTCTTCGAATTGATGATTGACATTACGATATCTGAAGAGGTTAATATGTTTAGCATTATTTTACATGCTAGATCGCGCCATGTTTACACTGTGATCCAAATTCCAATTCATCTAATCGTACATGCTTCCTGCTTGTCGCGTGTCACACAAACGTTCTCTGTTTGCAGAAACTCTGGTATCAGCACATCTGGACGTATCTTCACGCGGAGCTGCAGACGCAGGAAGTGCTGTCAGCCGTGCTGCAGCCTATGCTGTACATTGTCCAAAGCAGCACGAAGGAGGAATACGAACGGATTGTGTTTCCCACGCTTAAGTACGTATTACATACAGAACGAGAGACGCGGAAATGAGCGCGAGACCGCGCGAAATAGGCACGTCTCTCATCTCAACCTCTCTTCCGTTTCTCTCTCTCTCTCTCTCTCTCTCTCTCTCTCTCTCTTTCCTTCGCTCCCGCAGACCTCTCTTCGCCAATCGAAAGTCGATTCAGGGAACCGTCACCCTATTGGAAAATCTGCACATCATCCTAGAGAAGACGCCCCAGGAATATGAACACGAGGTGCTCTCGATGCTGTACACGTCCTTTGAAAATTCGACCATTCAAGTACGGGTGAGTAAACTCAGGGAAAAAGGAAAACACTACTGTGATTTCATTATCCGTGAAATAAATAGCGATTCAATAATTGCAGAAACGAAATTCTAATGTTTGAAAAATTATATTTCCATTTTTCGAATATCTTACTGTCTTATTGAATCTAATTTTTAGCAAAAGATTAATAGGGCTCTTAAATTAAAAAAAATAATAATTAAAAAGAGGGCTAAACGCAGATCTTGGTACGTAAAATAAATTAATCATTTATTAAAGATACATAAATTTGGAAATTTCAGTAAGTTCGAACATTTTACATATAGTAAAATTAAATTTACGTTCTTAACTTGGATCGATCTTCAAAATTGAATTGATGAATCAATCACAGCCGGTTGATAAGTTGAATAAACTATGAATTCCAAGATAACGGGCAAATGAAGAAGAGAAAACCGAAACATTTTTAATTCATTTATCTTACACATCGAGATTCGATTCTTATTAACTTTTCTTTTGAATAATTGTCTTCAAATTTTTAATATGTATTTTTAATTTAATATACATCTCTTGTAAATTCTATTTTAATTCATTGACACTTTTTTATGATATTCAGAATTTTCGTAGTGATAATATTTTTGATCTACGTATATCTAAACAATAATAGTTCATGAATATGCAAGATCACATAAATATGCAAAGTCATCGAAAAATTTTGTCGCATCAACAATTCATTCGTTTATCAGACGGCCGCGTTCGTGGCCGTGGCACACGTGACGAATTATCTCGAAGATGACGCTATACGCAATGTGGTGCTGCCGAAACTACTAGATGCCTTCGAAAATAATTTGACGAATGCTCGGGTGCTCATGGATGTGGTTCCATGCATCCTAAGTCGCCTTGAGAAGCAGAAGATCATCGATTGTATTCTTCCGTTGCTCTGTAAAATCAAGCTGCAAGAACCCGAGATCGTCGTGCGGGTTGTAAGTAAGTGGAAGTAAAGGCGAATACACGTGGATTTACGCGCGCATTTAATAGAAATCATACCTCGATGCTCAATTGTTGCTTTATCAGCTAAACAATGTTAACTATAATCATATTAAATTATATTAACTATAATAATATTAAATGTTCACTATAATTGAAATAAAAATTAAACTGAAAAGTTTTCAAAATTAAATTAAAGCACTTGAATTAAATCAGCACTTAGAAGATATTTCAAAATGCGATTTTATCTTTCTATTTTTATCTGTTGAGACAAGCAATTAAAAAAATTTCCTACGCGAAAAGAACAGTTTTTGCTGAAGTATTTAAAAATTTAATTCACTTTTATTATATTTATATATTCTTAATTAAATAAAGAAATTTTATCTCCAATAAAAAATGCTAATAAAAAACTAGTGTTGTGACACATGCCCTTTAGTCAATTAAAAATTTAATTTTAGATACGCTAAAAATAATTTTATTTGACCTATCAAAATAGTTAAGCGGAATGTTTAAATTATTCTTAAAATGTCAAAGTTTTACCAGCATCATCAATGTTTAAAAGTTTTTTAATAATTATTTTGATGGTCCAGCAAAATTATTTTTAGATCTAACTCAATTTTTAATTACATCGGTTAGTAAAACCGTTCTTTTCGAATATATTTCAATATATTCGCCTCTAGATTGTGACATTTGAAATGTTCAAGTAACTACAATATAATCTCAAAAACTTTTTAGTCCAATATTCTTATTGGCTGTCAGTAAGAAGATAAATATTAGCTACCGTTTTAATACATAATATAATACGATTCGAGACAAAAAAATAAAGAAAATGAAAAAAGGAAAAACGAGGATTATAATCCCATATGGGGATTATATATCCCATAAGGATAGATAATATAGATATTCATTTTAAAAAGAAAGAAACGAATCAAATGCTAGACACGCATTTAATTTTTTATTTTCATTTCTTTCGCGTATTTCAGATATTTACAGGGTGATGCTGACCGACAAGAAATATGGGTTATCAGTGAATTGGATGGCGACGCATGCAATGCCTTCTCTATTACCGCAAACTGTGAATCCGAAGCTGAATCTCGAGCAATTCATATTGCTCCTTGAGGTACTGCAGGATATGCTGAATAACATTGAGAGGCAAGTTTCAATTAGAGCTAAGATCGAACGAAGTAGTATATTCGGTAAACGGAAGTGCGGAATAATGATTCCCTGATGGCTCATAATTAATAATCATTGTGAAAATAAATGAATAATTATATGCGGTAATGGCATGTAAAATCATTAAAAAATTTTTCAACTCGTAAAATATTGATGAATTGTTTACGTATATATCCATTCGGAAGTCAATGTAAAATTTATAGGAAAGATATATCTAATCTTTTACATCATAATTAATTCTTGTTTCCGATAATTCTTTTTATCGTTGTTTCGACCGTTCAAAAGATCTTATTTACGCCACTTAACACGATTGCAACATGGAGTACTCCGTATAATTAACGGAATATTGCGGTTGCTAATTAATTAATATTGCGCAATTATCGATCGGTAGACATCTTCATATAAAGCATCTTTGGAATTTTCATAATGCTCACGCGCGAGCTCTTCAATTTTTTAAATTGCAGAAATCAGAGGAACAAGCTGACGCTCGACAATCTCTCTTTACCGAGTCCCGACAAATCTCGACCCTTGCGACATCAATATAGCACCGACAACGTACACGTGCCGGCGTTTAACATTCCCAATTTGCGCATCGAGCAACGCAAGACTTCGTCGGCCGAGGACATGGCCAGAAAGAATAGCATTGGTGCGAACATTGACAGAAATATTAGACTCTGGTGTCTTTACCAACATCCTTTGAGCAATGTGATATTCTTTGTGTCAAGGGACTGAATTTTTTCAAACTTCTTCGTTGTCTTGGATTAATTTGTAATGAGGTCTAATGTTTCCTTTTCAACACATCCATAACAGTTAAAAGGGTTACGACACTTTTCTTCAGCGAAATAGCACTCTGGTAGATGGTTTCCATAAATATTTCTGAGCTGAGCTGAGCTGGCTGAGCGATTATTTAATAAAAACTTCGACTCCTTCGAGTGACAGATAAAGTCCTCGAAGAGACCTGGAAGAAGCACGGGGGATGATTCCATTAAGCTTATTCAATATTTATGGAAACGATCCCTCCAAGGAATTAAATGATCCCAGTTTACGGATATTAAAATGATATTTTCCCTGCAGGATCCATATCAACGGCATCCGCGGAAAATATGGCGCGAAAAAGTTCAGTGGCTGGTAAGTGAGGATGACGACTTCCTACACTGTTAAATCTATAGGGACAATTTAACTTAACATGAGTCGCCATTGCTCCTACTCAATCTTATCGTTATACTAAAAAAATGGTTATATTTGATACTACATAGTGTCAACTTGACAATATAATATCACGGCATAGTGTCAAATTTAATTATCATTTTGGTTAAAAAATAACGATATATTTAGTAGGAACGGTGGCGACTAACTAACATTAGATTAAATTTGACACATTAGATTAAATTTCTTTTTATAGACTCAACAGTGTAGTCCTTGTAAAATATTTATTCTATTTTTCCTTGGTGGAAGAAACGCGATGCATTTCGAGACGTTTGTAGATCGGTTTAACCGAATGTAACACGTCTGTTTAGCGATGTTCGGTGGATGGTTCAACTCGCCCTCGGCCAACGACAGTAATTTCCTGCGAGTCGCCAATACATTCACCAACAGACGACTGTCGGACAACACCCTGATGACACCGAAGATACGGATAGCGCCGTCCTGCGCGAGCTCGCCGGGCGGAACGCCAGGCGCCGGCCTTCCGCTGATCCGTCGACACTCCAGCACTGGTCCCCAGGACCGACGCGGGTCCAATATTAATTTATCCCCGCCCACGGTATATATATATATATATATATATATATATATATATATGACTAATTACTTTACTAAAACTATACTAACTAACTAACTAAACTAACTTAACCGTACCCCGTAACCCCGTTAACCCTTTAAACCTTTTAAA
>NW_012130089.1:704428-731550 GCF_000143395.1 Atta cephalotes
CGTTACCGTCCGTACACCTACCTACCGCTACCGTCCGTACCGGACCGACCGGACGGTACGTAACGTATTAATTTACTTACCTACCACGTACGTATATATATATATATATATATATATATATATATATATACATGCATATCTTATACATACATACATATCCACGCCTACTATAATTTGCACATCGTGAAACGATGTCGCCGCTACGCGACGTATAATAAAAAGAAAAAAAAAATGAAATATAAAAGAAATACATGACGTTAAAATTGATACGAATAATGTAGAACGATCGCCTGCGGTCGTGAAACGCGAAAGAACCGATTATGTTCTGAAACGAGTCTCCTTTCATAGAGAACTTTTAACGTATTTTTTGATTTGGAGAATTAAATATATTAAATAATTAAATAACACAGGACGCGTTAAAGCTTAAACTAGCATGACCTACTAACATTCTTCGGAACAATCGGAAAACTACCTGCCATCTATAAAAGCGAATCCCTCCTATTGATCACATAGACGGCGTAAAGCAGAAATAAATCGGAGTTGTTAATTGATCCGCCGTGCGGAATATTAATGCGCGGAATATTAACAGAGTATAGGCGGGCGCAAATTAGATCTACGCGCAAAGTTTTAACGATCATGAGTTTTAACGATCGAGAAATTTGTTTTCCTCTCTCTTCTGCCTCTCGCGTATAAATCGATGCGTAATTTTGGCGATGGATAATTTCGATAGCGATTCGTACAGCACAAATTATTTCAGCAGTATTGCAATTGATGCAAAAATTGCAATAATATTGCTGCAAGCTTCTATGCTGTATAGGAATTACAAGTGCACAAAGAAAAATACATACTGTATGCAAGTAATAATTACCTGTTTTAATAAGTATTTCAAAAATTCATATATTCACAAATCAAATTTATTCGAAATATATTCCGAATTCTAGTGTAATACTTCGATCAAGATTATTACAGTAAATTAAAACAAATTCGATTTATTTGTTATACATAATCGTTTTTTCGATCAATTTTAAAATATTCTTCAAAAGAAAATAAATTCTTGTTTTTAGATTGTTTTTAGAATGAGTTTTTTTTCTTCAAAAGTTGTAATAATTCGAGAAAAAAAGTTTTATATATATATATATATATAATTATATATAATTATAGTATATAAAATATTTTTTATACATATTTTTATACATTTTTATACATATTTTAAGATTATTATCATTCTCTATTAAAGATAATCGTTACTTAGAAAGAAGAAAGTAAATTGAGTAATCATTTTTTCTTAGCAATAGAATGATATTTTTCTGTGCACCCGGTTAAAATCGAGATCTGTTCGCAGGGAATGCCGATCACAAGTAGCAGCGTGCCCTATCTGCTCAGTTCAAGCCTGAACAGTATTCGCGGCTCGAGACGGCCGTCCGTGTCCTCGACATCGTCGCAGCAGGGACTCGGGCTACTGCAGCAGGTTGGCTCCAGCATGGTAAGACAACTACCCCCCATCTGCCTGAACCTGAACGGACCACCACCACCACCAACACTCTCTCCATCACTCCAGCTACCGGGACAGCATTCCCACTGACCCTCCGTTACAGTGTAAGAATATTCACTAAGCCTTAGCTCGGGTCGCGCCTATCGCTCTCTCTCTCCGATTTGATCACTTCCACCATGCACCTTGTCCTTAGATTAGATTCTCTCTTTCTCTCTCTCTTTCTCTCTCTCTCTCTCTCTCTCTCTGCTCTTAATTCGGAGAGATTAATTCGGAGAGACCGTCGCAAAGGCGCGATATCGAAATATTGATCGGAGCGGTCCTCTATTGGCGATGAGATAATGAAACAGGATAATTTCGAAAAGGGCTTTGTTCCTAAGAACATTACACGCTTCTTCTGATACATCAAGTTTAATAATCTACTATCCAAGATATATCGACAAAAATTATGTATAACATCCTTTCTAAAGTTACTTAATTTTTTTTTTCATGGATATCGAGAGACAGAATAGATATCTTCTCGAGAAAGATTCGATTTTACAACGGCCAAAGAAGATATAAATTCAGAGATATTATATTACATATAACCCCTGAGAACTTTTCTAAATGATTCTCCTGTACGTTGTAAGAAATCCCATCAAGATTCGCGCTTTTCCAAGACCGATCGTTAATACGGTTCCTCTTTATTGTTACAACAAATGTCTTGCGTACACCACTTGAGAAACGATGATGAGAAGCGTAAAGGACGACTCTCTCTTTCCCGTGTTGCAGTATCAATTCTTCAATAGACAACCCGAAGCGTGAAGCGCCAACGATTGTCGCTGAACGAAACTCGGACAAGATCACGGTGGTTGTGGAGTCTCTAATGAACGCACACCGATCTCCTTGCACGCTCGGTCAATCATAAAGAATAAAATAAGGAGGAGATGATAATGAATCGTATGGAGGCTCTCGTTCAAGGATACGTCCCTGTGCAACAAGATGCGACGATAATTTTTTCTTAATTGGCCTCCCGAGGGATCCCGAGAAGACGCGAAGATCTCTCATCGGGAATTGACGATTCGATCTACATCCCCTAGGAATAGATCGTGAGTTGAAGAGAAATGGAAAGCGGCACTCGCTGCGGATTATTCTGGCCAGATCTCGACCGAGTGAATGCGAATGAAAATGCGAACATGCGACTGGCCTCGGTGAGTACTTCCGTTTGCACTCGTCGAGACGAGATGCTCAATCTCTAAGTAGAACATAAGTCATCGACGACGTCACAAATTCCTCATCCTAAAATTTCATAATTTTTCCTTGATTTTCAAACAAAATTTCATTATTTGGACACTGAAAAAAAGGAGGATTTAATTTTAAAATATTAAAATGGTTGTTCCATCTTTAGATAAACTACAAGAGATAATTCATTGGATAAACAAAAGAGTAAAAGAGTAAGAATATAAAAGAGATGAGATAGTGAGCTGAAGTTTATCGAAAAGTGGAACAACGAACAATCCCTTGATGTTCTAGTTTTAAACTTTTTCAGTAAACAAAATATTACGTGTTCGGATTGAAAACGCTATGAATTTTAAATCCAAACACATGTTTTCATCAAATACGATAAAGAACGCCAAGATCGGTAAAATTTTGGACGTTACAATTAATACATTATATATTCTTTTATTAAATCAATTTATTCCAGATATAATTGCGAGCCGATAACATTCGGTTTCAATACAATCATTCTGAAACGCTAATAATCCCCCCTAAATTAAATTAGAAGGAAAGAAAGAAAGTAAGAAATTATGTTTTGTTTATGGAAAAAATTTAAAACATCTTTAAGTATTTAAGAAATAGAGACAAATAATATCTTTCTTTAAAATTAAACACTTCTTTTTTCAATATTCCCCTGACAATAATGTTTTAATATTTTTTGCATTTTTATCTTGGAAACTGTTAAATATCTTGTTGAGAAATCAATTTGACATAGCAACGTAAATTACTATTAATGTTGCTGATACTGCTTGCATTTTTAATTGTTGGGTCGATAAAATTGCACACATGTGTACGTATTTAAACTTCTTTAGAGCTGAAAATTTTGCAAAATTTACTGGCACTTTTCCCTAATTTTTTCCTGATTTTTCCGTATTTCTAATTTCCCCGACAATTACCTTATTTGATTTCCAGTTTTATGACAAAATATTCAAAATAACATCAAAATGATAATTAAAAGTCACTTTTTAATCAATAATGATTCATTTTAATGTCCTTTTGATATAATCGTCGACTTGTTCTACTTAGGACGCTTCGTTCATTTGCGCTCGCTCATCAGATCCGACTTAACGCGTGTACAATCTGACCTAATAATACATACGTATACTTACATATAGTTATACACACAATATACTCTTCGCGGCTGACAGGATCGCGATTTGATGGCCGCAAATTAGCCCGGGGAAACCCCCTCCTCTCCTCTCTCAAGTCGGGCTAATAATCGCACCGCGTGTATCTCCGTAATATCACCCTCGTTACCACGTAGTGATGACGGAGGGTTCAGGGATAGATCATTTGACAGTTCTTGTACAACAGACGTGAACACTCGGGGTACATCAGAAGACGTCGACCGATTTCTTGGAATGAATGATCACGATAATGCATCAAAATAATGAGATTATTTCCTCGTATCGATTATATCTATCAGTATAATCCGAGTTATTACATACTATCGTTTTCTTTTTATGTCATTAGTAATTAAGAATAAAATCGCGTTTAACGCTCAATGTGACCGTCCGATTTTGAACTTCACTTACTCTGGATCAGCGATCGTTTCGCTGTAAAGCGGCTCGAAAACATCCGAGTTCCAATTTTTCGACAGTCAAACCGAAGATATTCGGAGAGTCGCGACTTCTGATTTATCTCGTATATCAAGGAGGCACGTCGTAAGAATAAGTACACTATCTCACAAGACAAGTAATATACATATATAAATATATACATCTCTCTTAGCCACGTACGAACAAAGAATGAATATTTTTCTCGTCGATATATATTTGTCTATGTAATAATCTATAAATATGTATATCGTAATAATGGCGTGAGCGGTCACATGCGTCTGGCACGTGTCTAGCCATGCCGTCAGTCGTCAATTGTCGCACTACACAATCACTAAATCTTAAGGTAGCTTTTGTAACTCAGGCGACGTCGCTGTGCGAAGACGGGCACACTTCCTAGACAGACGTATACATCGCATCACGTGCAACTGTTTGAGTTTCTCGCGGAGAACGATATTGCGGTATTGTCGTTTGAATTGGCGCGCAAATAATTATATCGATAAAAAGAAGAACTGATGAATTATTCCATGTATTTCATATTTCTGCTCGCATACGTAATTGACTGCACACTGATTACATTTTCTACTCAAGAAATATACATTTCCTGCTCTACAAAATATATTTCCCAATACAATCAATGACGTAACAGAGAGGAATGAATGGAATATATATTTAATAATTCATAGAATTATATTAAAAGATTCGTTTCTAAAAGTTCTTATTGAGGATTAAATTTTAATAATGTAAACAAGCGATAAGTTTGTTCCAATGATATAGTGTGAAAAGATTTATAAAAATAACAAATTTTAAAAAATACGATTTAGTCGAGATCATTTATTAATCCAGTCAGAAATGATTGGGAATTAATCGCAAATTATTATAATTAAAGACATAATTACAATTAAACGAAGCCAAACGAAAGATAAGAATGTCTGCAATTTATTAAAAAAAAAAAAAAACGAATAAATTCAAAATTCATGCAGAACGCGAATTGCAAAAAAAAGTTACAGAATAATTAATTAATTAATCATACTTTTTTGATGGCGAAAGAGAAATAAAGAAACAAAATATTCAGTACAAATGTTTGAAGGAATATCAGGACATATCATTATGATTTTTTCATCTTTTATCCCAGATGTAGATGTAATATGCTCTATGTAAAAAAAACACAAAAAAAATTTCCAGATAAAACAGACCCATCTAAATAGAATACAGAAGTCACAATAATATATCATAAAAACATTCTCATAAATTTATTTGTCACTTATATTAATTAAAAATTAATTCATTTTTAAGATTAGATGATGTCATTCTGCTAACATATGAAAATGAGAGTCATAATTAAATCATTATGATATCACAAGACATTATTATAACGTCATTTGCCATTTACTCCAGATCTACAATAGAATTCTAAGCCTTAAGCCATAAGAAATGGACGAATTCTAATCGATTATTTTCCTCGAATTCAACTGTAATTAGTCAATTTTTTACGACTTAAGGCTTAAAATACCTATGCCCATATTCATAGTCAGACCTTGTACTTAAGGCTTCTTTAAATTTGTCTTTAGATGCTCAGTAGTCAATGAAATGATTCGTAGAGAGCATCTGAAGATAAATTTAAGGAAGTCTTAAATATAAGGCCTAAACGGGCACTATTGCAGATCTGAAGTTAAGGAAATGCTGAAGTGACGAATTTGATCTCGATATCGATAAAACAGATTCTCAAGCTTGTTTTACAATGTGCTTTTTGAATCCTAATTTAATTTTGTCTTTTATCTCGTTTTTTCTGTTTTCTCACCCGAGATAAAAATTAACGAACTTTGAAAAAACAAAAAAACGCGGCAAAAAATACAATCTCAGATTTTAAGTCTAAATAAAATATTACGTACATTTCTTGCTCTATATCCTACATGGATATTAGGTAACACTCAGAATTTTTCTATTCATTTTTGTTGTAAGTTTAAAATCATAATTTGGAGATCTTATTATATATTCTTATTTTATTAAAAATTATTCAAATAGTGGGGAAACTACTTTTTGTTTAGATATATACTTGAAATCATTTAAGTTTGTTCGAGTCGCATGCTCCTATTCACTCCAACGTGCTGCAAAACGTGCTCATTAGAGTGAGTAGAAGATATGATTGGAACATGTTGGAGAATGCGATGCGAAAAATCTTTATACATGTGAAGAAATAACTCACGTAGTAATAGGAAACTAACTTTTTTCTTTGTTTTTCATACAGGTTTGCGTTTTCCTACAATTATTTGCGTCTTTTCTTTTATTCTAAAGAATATTTTTTGTTATACATAAAAAAAAAACAAAGAAAAGTACGAAATGCATGTTTTGTTGCGGTATGCAAATGACTCGAGCATCTCCTTAAAAGTGAACTTATAAGTAACAAATAAAGTTATGTGTGATTAGAGTTACTCTAGTTAATAATGTTCTTACGATATCTGTATTTTACTTGAGATTGGAATTTTCTGAAATATAGGTACTCTCTTTCTCTTTCCTTTTTTTATTCTTAAAATATTCTTACTCATTATGTATTCTCGCGAGGAAACGCATTGCAGAACAAGGGTCTCGCCGATGATATGAGAAAGTTATGCGAAGGAGATGGTGATTGTCCATCCTTACTCGAAAATATATCACTTATGAAATTAGTTTTAGATGCATATGATGCATCCGATATACACAATACACGTGGTAGAGTTGCAGACTTCTTAAAGCCCATATCAGACTACTACCAACTTTGCAGACCGACTGCCACCTCTGATCGGTAATTAAGCCTGCGATGTTGACACTGACAGCATTGCAGCCGATATGGTAACAGAATTCTAATCCAGCAGAAAAACAAGCATCGTGTACCGCTTTAGAATTGTCAGGTCGGTCTAGGTCTATATTCGAAAACACTGATCGCGTGTCTTCGAGTACATTTTACTTTTTTATTTTTTACTCGCGTCGCATGATCAAACATGTTCTTATTTCCTCCAATCACAGCTCCTACTTCCAATGCGCTCGTTAGAGTGAGTAGGAACTATGGTAGAAACATGAAGCATATTGGAGTATGCGACGTGAACAAACCTTTTGACTGTGTTCGCTTTGGCGCTCACAATACTTTAAGCGTCGTTTCATCCTTGTTGCTTATTAAATATTAAACAAAGATAATTGATGCTCGCAAGTAACATGAGCGAACGCAATTCTATTTTATCCTTGTTGTTCACCGAATATTAAATATATAATTATTAATACTCGAAGATACTCGAGTTGTATTTTCAAACCTTGCAGAGTCGGTAGTTTGATACGGGCTTAACGGCACATCCATTTGGGAACATTGTGTTTCACGCATACAGCGGCTCCACAATGAGATTTTAAGGCGTAAATTTTAAACAGTAATCCATAAGAAATTGACAATTACAATCGAATGTAAGGAGAGTAAACGACTATGATTGATCAACTTCTTATAGCTTAATGTTTAAGCTTAAGTTTCATGCCTTAAATCCCATTGTAGATGCTGTTTAATACGCATGTACCATTTCATCCCTCTTTATTTCGCAAACACAATAAAGTAGTAAGCTTTAAGTCTTAAGAAATTGATCAATCACAGTCGAATATGAGAAGAATAATCGACTACGATTGGTCAATTCCTTAAGGCTTAAGGGAATCCTAAAGCGAATTCGAATTCTGATGAAATCACTGTTTTACCCATAAAATGCGACACATAGACATATTTTTATATACTATTACATTAATATCGCACTCGTCACACATACGTACAAATTTCAAATTAACTAACTAATCTTTCGTATTAAGCATCTAATTTTAAGTAACTCAGTCTCAACATTGTTTATGTAATCTCTAGTCCAAACCAAATTTATTTTATAATTTATATTTACGAAGTATAAAACTCGTATATAAATCAAACTTTATTACGAATCAACATTAAAAGTCGATAACAAAACTGTAATTTTCCACCTTTTTTTGTTTTTGGCATAAAGTCGATTGATTCAAATTACATTATCGTACATTACATTACTTTAATTATAGAAAAAGATTTTTTAATCTGTAAAGACAGTTAGAAAAATATTTGTTTGAAAAAATTAATAAAAAATTGGTAGCAAGCTGACATCAAAATGATGACAAAATGACGTAGCTTGCTGGGATTCACTTTAATTAGAATCCCCTTAAAGCTTAGTACTCTATTGCGTTTGCGGGATAATGTTCTGTGTGAATAATAAGAATAAAATAATACATCATGCGGATTATGCGTGAAACGGAGTTCTTTGAAATACTATGCGGAACAAATTCGCTCGAGAACAAAGAGCTCTACAAAGGAACTGTGAAGGAACGGAGAACATAGGAAATAAGTATTTGAATCAATCAGAAACGATGCACTGTGAAATACGATTTTGATAGATTGAAATTCTTAGGGGCTTCGCACAATAAAAGGAACAGGGAACGGAGAACAGAGAATAAGAATTTCAACCTATCAGAAACTGTGTATTCCACAATACATGATTTCTGATAGGTTGAAATTTTTATTCTCTGTTCCCTATTCCTTTTATTGTGCGGAGTTCCTTATTCTCTGCTTCCTTAAGGAATTGACTAATCGTAGTCGATTATTTTTTTCACATTCAACTGTGATTATTTTTTTCACATTCAACTGTGATCAATTTTTTAAGCCATTCTACTATTGCATGAGTTGTATGTGGTTGTAGTTATAGGAATTAATCAATCACAGTCGAATATGAGGAGAATATTCTACTGATTGGTCAATTCTTGCGACTTACAATCACTTACGGTTATAATTAATCGTAAGCTACGCTTACGTAATTGTAGAATAGGTTTAATTAGGTTTACTACGTCTATTGTATTTGCGGGTTTATATACATACAAAAGACAATCGAAACGATAATAAACTCAATAAAGATGCATTTGAGCGAACAGAGTTAAAACTTGAACACGCAACTGCGCGTTACGTCGAGAACAAAGTTCTACCAAAAACATGTTCTACCGAAAACAAAGGTGAATGCAAACAAAAGTCTATTGTATCTCTTTGTAGCGCTTTGTTACACTTTCTAGAAATGTGAGTTGACGCGAATTTACGAGGCGATGCGACGGGCGAAAAGACGAGATGAAACATGCGGAGAGTTTAATTATGGAGAATGGAACAAAAACCATGAGAAATTGCGAAACGTACGTCTTGTTTTGATAGTACATTAATTGACCCCTTTTTGTATTTCTCCGGAGGCAGGTGTCGTTTACCTAAAGAAAACAAAGATTATTTAGTATCGATTATGGTATCGATTATGTAACATTTTCTTTGCAGAAGAAAATTTTTATGCATGTACACACACATTTCACTTTTCAAGTTTACTATGCCTTACTACGAAAAAGTTTTTTTCAACAAAATTAACCCACTCCTCTTCCTGATTGGTTTCGTCATCCAAAAAACACATTTTAGTCAAAATTTCATTCTGATGTCGTAACTAAAGATCAGTTGTATGATGAATTTTTGTTACAAGATTTAATTTCAAACGTCCATAAAACTGTAACAGTAAATAAATTTTATGAATTAAATCTGTTCTTTTTAGCTAAAGTTCTTGCACGATTCATTTTTCACATTCGAGAGAAGAAGAGAAAAGATGAACCATGTAAAAAGTTCAGCTAAAAACAGTTCTTTTATCTCGACAAACACACATTGGATGATGAGAAGTGATACATACCATTGTACATTTACAAAAAATTTTCACGCAATTGAATTTATGAGCATAAAGTCATCTTTTCATTGAGTAGCAGTCATATTACTGACATTAATTTTGCGTCATACAAAAAATGTTTGATTATTTATGAATTGAAATAAAGTCATTTTTATTTCTTGTATTGACTTTGATGTGTTTCTTGGGCATTTTATTTCAAGCCAATGAGAACTTATTAGTTCTTCCGCGAATTGAGGAGAAGACTTTCAAAATGCATTTTGTCTAAAATTTGTAATTTTCAGAAAATGAGAAAGAAAGAAATTACGTATTCAAGAAAATTACGCACTATAGAAAATAACATGTCAATCAGTAGAATGTGAAATATTAAATGAAATTACTTAACAATTGCTAAAAATGTGAAACAAATGCATTTTGTTTCTTAAAAAAATATAATGCACTTTGAAATGTCTATATTTTTTCAGCGTATAAATTAACGAAAAAATATTCTCTGAATATCTCAGAATAGCTTATAATATATAAGTCATTCAACATTAAACACTACGTCATTTCTAAACTAAAAAAAAAAAAGAAAAAGAAATTTTGGACAAAATGCATTTTGAAAGTCTGCTTCTCATTTGTCGATGACAACGAATTGTCCTCATTGGAAATGTTTAAGATTCGCGGAATTCGATTTTCAAGTGCATGTTAAGTCATGCCTCACTTGTAAAATACAAACGTCTTGTACTATCGCTTACGCATCCTCGTAAACATTACGATACTGGGTAGCAATCATGTAACTTTTTTCCTAGTGCGAAAACGTGAAAAGTGAAAGTATATGTATGAACATACATACATGCAAATTTTTTCACTATTCTGGAGATTATATATCTTCAAATGAGGTGAAAATTACAAAAGTGAGCAAATTCACTAGTATTCATAATTTAATTGGTCAATCTTAGTAATCTTTACTTTTATAATTTTCACCTCCTTTCAAAATCCACAATCGACCCCCTAATCGCGGTGAGAGCAGGTTCGGAAGTTCGCGAAAGCTCGCATGGCTCTTCGTTTGTGTAACTGTAAGCCAGTGCAAACATTCAGTAAAACGGCCCTTAGACGATCAATATTATTACACAATATTTGATATTACACAATATTTGATACAATATTCCCTGGCGAAAATAAAAATTGGAGAGTAAATTGAATGTAAAGGGAAAATAATAAAAATAAAGCTTTTAGAAAGCAAAAATTGAGACAACAAAATGAAAAAAGTAGAGTAAACACATCTTTTATATTTCGTTGTCTCAGTTTTCGCCTC
The DNA here is from genome assembly GCF_000143395.1 of Atta cephalotes. Classification (NCBI taxonomy): domain Eukaryota; kingdom Metazoa; phylum Arthropoda; class Insecta; order Hymenoptera; family Formicidae; genus Atta; species Atta cephalotes. The sequence continues at coordinate 715,748 of NW_012130089.1, forward strand.
TTAGATTCGATTCCATCAATGTAAGATTAATTTTAATTTCGTTTTAACTTTATTATTTATCTTTTTCTAAGAATTAATTTTCTTAGAATTAATAAAAGTTGAAGAGTAAATTAAACCGAGATTGAAGTAATATTACTTTGGAACCGAACCTTAAAAACTTCATTTTTGTCTCTTCTCTTACACTCGACTCACGCTCCGATTTTTATTTTTGTGTAAAACTTTACATCAGTAATATCTATCAGGAATTTCCAGAGATTTGATTTGAATTCTTTTGAATTATTTAAAGGAAGCATTAATAATATTATACAATAATATACAATAATTATTATTATATTATTTTATAATAATTATTATACAATAATTATTATAATATTATACAATAATGGTCACAATAAAAGGAATAACGATACTAACCTATCAGAAACCGTGTATTCCGATGTATTCGATTTCTGATAGGTTGAAATCTTTATTCTTTATTCCTAATTCCTTATTTTTTCTATTGTGGCTGCACCTTAATTGTAGAATAATAAGGCCTGTTCTTTTTGGCTGAACTTTTGCACCAGTTCATCTTTCTTTCTCTTCTTTCCTCCTGGAGAGAAAAGGAAGAAATATTAATTGGTGCAAAAGTTTAGCCAAAAAGAACAGGCCTGAGATCTGTTGGCTGAACTAGTGTACACTTTTGGAACTAAAAGTGAGATAGATATTTGTAATAGACGTTTGATATTCGAAAGCAAGAAAGAGAGTTCTAGAAGAATCTAGTGACAGAAACAGAAAACAGACCACTATATTAAATCTAAGGCTCTAAGGGTCTCGGAATTTTTTTCGTGCACGCACGTGTGATGTATGTATAGGTTTAGTATTTCGTTGCTACCTTCAAGTTAAATAAGTACAATAACGGTCGCGGGAACATTGAGACGAATTAGAGACGAGCGCTTTTCAAACATCGGACACGTCGTGGATGCATCGATTTCGACAGGTAAGAATGCTAGTCGGAAGTATACAGACATGTTTCGACGAATACCTCATCGAAGATTCGTGCGATCAAAATTTTCATTAATTGTAAAAATTTTCGCCCAACTATACGTCTTGTTGCACATCGCGTCGCCTCGCAGTCGCACAAAATAAACAAAGATAGTCATCGTTTACGTACTACAGCCATCCCAGAAATTGATGCACAAACCTACGAATCATTTTAAAGAAAGAAGGTTTGATCTTCAGAGACAATCGATAGCGACATTCGCCGATCCTCCACCCGTCTTCGCAATTGCGGGATCGCGGATCGAGAAATCGGACTCGCGCCGAATTCACGTCGATCCTGGGCACGTATTAAAACCGTGTCACACTATATTGTAGACTGAAGATTACTAATCATCTAGAGAGTTTTTCGTCCTCTTCTCGCGATAATATTTATGTTTTGGAACATATGAATATTGAGTATCTAAAGGTTGTGCTTGCGCTCTCAAGCAGCAATCATGATTGTACATATAATGTAAACATGTCACTGCAAAGAGATATCGATTTACCGTCGTAAATTTTTTCATATTATTTTAAAGTTGAAACTGATGAGAGCCTCGTCCTATATTGAAGATTCTAGACTGTTTGTTTTAAATTGTTTAAAGGCATCGTATAATATTGTACAAAATAATTGTACAATAATATTAATAATATTAAGTCTAGGAATCGCTTAAAAATTCTTGCGAATAAGAGATTAGAATTCAATCAGTCAAACGATATTTTTAATTTCAATACATTTCGTTTTAATTGGCTGAATTTTAATCTTCAATTTGCAATTCTCAATCTCCAATGCGTAGTGTGATACAGGTTTTATGAAATTATTGGGAATGAATTTTGATCGGAATTTTTCAATTATTCTCTAGATTTCTTGTGCTCTAATAATAATAATTTATTAATAATATATTGATTAAACGTTGGAGCCAATATTGGGCCAATAAATTGTATTATTAAAGTATTTTCTAAGAAAAAAAACGGTACAATTCCGATCCGAAAATCCATTCTGAATAGTTCCATGATACATGCCCTGTTTCCCGTTTTTTTGCAATTCCAAAATTTAAAAAAAGGAGAAAAAAAATGAAAAAAAAAAGCATTTGTTCATGTGTGATTATTATTCTAACTAATGACGTAAGATTATACAAAGTTAAGTGTCCTTAACGTTAAGCACACCCCGACACGCAAACACTAGGAGAAAGTAATGTAAGGCGTTATCAGGAGATATCGAGGCCTCCCTTTTTCTTCTTTCCATCTTCTCTCCTAATCCCGTTCTTTCGCGTACTTTGAAATAGACATACAAAATGGAGAAGAGATGTTGAAATGTGATTATTCTACGTGTACAATCGCGGACAATCACAGACAATCATTTACACGTATCAAGAATTATCAAGGTAGATATATGCATGACACGCATTTCGTTTTGTTAGATAGAATCGCGTTTGGACGAGGAACTCTTTTATTCGCGTCTCAACGGAACGCGACGATCGGAGAAATGATCGATCGTGAATGACGACCATATTTTTTTTATTATTATAATACTTTGTATTTATTTTATATTATATTTATTCATAATGACTCAAATATATTATATATTTATGGTATATTTATATCAAATACTATATATACTATATATTCTATAGTTGCAAAGTTACTTTTTCCAACAACGCAGCCAATTTACGTATCATAATTTAAATTAAAAATTTATATCGCATAATTTAAATCGAATTCGTACATTTAGAAAATTTATTTGAAGAAAATAGAAAATCAATATAGAATATTCCTCTTTTTTTCCTACTTTTTTATTATTATAATTATATTTATTATTATATTTATTATTATATATATTTTACACTATATTATTTATTATTATTTATGTTTAAATATATTTTTACATATTTGTATCAAATATACTATTAATGTACAAGAACTTTACAATTGTTGCTACTTTTTCTACTTGAAGCAGTCATTACTTTTACGTCGCATAATTTATAAAATTTATTTGAAGAAGAGAATCGATGTAGGAACATTCCTTTTCTAATCTGCGCGATTAGGATAGCTTGTAGATCATATTTTTGTTTCTAAATTTTAATAAATCATTTCGATATTAATTCTATTCTGCTTTTTATTTCTCGATTCGACTGTTCCACTCGTCTTGCTCCACATTGCCGGGAATGCCTGGAGTCGGTCAACATCACGCTAGCGATATACAATCAAATTAGTAAACACTCCGATGTTGATCGGCACTCGTAGCTCGTCCAAACGCACACGTTTCGAGAGGAGCAGCCGCGTACCTGTCGATTCTATCGATCACGAGCATCACTATACGCATAAACTGCTCCCATGCAAAGGCGCGTTTATTTATCGAATCGTTTGTATAAACGGCCAAGTCAGTCCAGATGAATATTTAGAAGCAATTCGTAATTCAAAGTGCTATTTTAGGGAAATGAAAATCAATCCTCGCATTTCGCAAGGCCTAAAATGTATGACCTAAACACGGAATAAACGCGCCGTTATAGTACATTTACGGATGCTCCATTCGTTTCTGCACTTCCTCTTCGGATGTCTCTCTCACAAATTTCGTACAGAAAATATAATTCTCATTTATAGATTTCAGAGAATGACCTCGCTTTTGCCGCGGTAGATAGCCTGCTCGTCTATCAGAGTTGATTAAAGGTTTGTTCTTTTCAGCTGAACTTGTACCATTCCTTTTTCCTCTTTTTTCTTTCTACCGGGAAAAACGAGGAAGATGACTAATGCAAAAAGTGCGGCTAAAAAGAACAGGCATAATATGTTCTCTTGATTAATCTTTTTGTACTTGTTAACCAAAAAGACTCTCGTCTGTCTATTATGTATTTAATTATTAGTTACTTAATTATAAGACGCTACGCGAGCCGGTGATTATGTAACTTCAGCATGTTGATTCACCGTTGGAAAATTTGTGATAAATTTAATACTTCACGTCTCAAATAGTCCACTCAAATTTTTATTTTAACTTAACATAAGATGAATATGTTAAAAGGTATATCATTTTAAAAAATAAGCATAAAAAAAAGGAATACTGACTCAATTTGTAAACAAATCATAGAAACTATTTTTCAGTAAAATTAATATTTAGGATATGTTAAAAAATAACAAATCTTAACATATTTTGTTTGTTAAAAATTAACATATCCTTACATATTTTATTTATTCTTAGAATTTATGTTTTAAAATACATTATTTTTATGTTATTTATTAAAATGTTATTTTAACATTAAAAATGTTGGATATCAATTTAATATAAAGTGTTTAAATAACATAATCATGTGTCTACAGATTATATTAAATAAATACTCGAATATGTTAAAAATTTAACACAAAATTTTAAGAATTTGAGTGGACCATTTCTAAAACAAAATATTTACTATATTGAATCGATGATGAAAAAAATATATTTCAGATTTTGAAATTTCCAATTTTAACCGAAACCTTAAATTAACTGTTTAACAAATTATTATAAAATGACGATTTTCAAATATTTGAAAATATAAGAAATTTCCTTCCTCGACTGTCGCCTCTCAAAAATAATATATTTTATCTATTATTAGCATGTCTCTTAAATTTTAAACTATCAAATTCAACGGAAAAAAATCAATGATGCGAAGAAAATTTTAAATTGAGACATTCCAGAACTGTAGATAATAATTATGCGATTAAAGGAAAAGTATTTCTTAATCGAAAGTCGAATACGAACTCTTTAAGATCGGTCGTAGAATCGAGCACGTTCTATATTGCAATTTCGTAATTAGTGAGCATAGAGGAAAAAAAAGAGTAAAACACCGTACCTTATATTAATTATTGCACGTAATATATCGTGCATATAAACATCCAGCACCTCTAAAATAAATCGATAAGATGTATAGAGATTAAATGTTAAATGAAAATATTTTTCAACGTAATTCGTCAAACATGGATGTATGTTACGCTCGGGAACACTTTGCATAGATGAACCGATCCTAAAGAGGCTACCTTTTGTTGTATACTACTTATTTGTACTAATTCGATCGAATTTATTCCTCACTTTCCCACTCTCACTTCTCTCCCCGAAATCGGTTACGCACAGATCAATATTTATCGCGTTTCCTAAACGGCAAATCTCTATTAATTACAGTATAGAGATTCTCTCGCGTAATAAAAGTATTCGTCACCGGCGAGTAAAGTGCTCAACCGAATAATCCCCATCAAGATTATGTGTTCAGAAAGAATACGTTCTACGATACTCTTTGCGACACCGTTAGTGATAAGATAGAATTCAGAGGTCTATATTCAGAGAATAATACAATCCTTCTACTAATTATACATACATATAATTATAAATGTATATTTCATGTATTCGTTTTTAAAAATACAGTAAAACTACCGTTGTATCGACATAGTGTTGAAACTTTGCACCCAACATGTCCGTTTGAATCTTTTCCATCTGTATATAATTCTCGAACTCGAATTAATTACAGTTTTACTGTAATTTACGAGTATAAGAGTATAGTTAAAATATTGAATATTTTATTGTGTCATCTAAAAAATATAAAAATTAAATACCTTATGCATGTAAGAAAAATATATATTGCAGTATACCCTTAGTACATACCTTAACTACACATGATGGGTCTTTCGTATCCTGGATTAATTTTCATCACTTTTACATACAAATATATAAAAATTATTAAGCAATTTTTATGTATATTTTGACATCTTTAGAAAGTAATATATTTATGATAAATTATATATAAATTATTATATACAATTGTTGTATATAATGTATATAATGTTGTATTATATAAATCAAAGAAAAGAAATGGACAGGGTACGAATAACCTAAATGTGTATATTAAGAGATAATATATATTAGGTGTAGTAAAAAGAAATCCATTATTTTTCCATTCAATTTCATGACAAAATAATGGATTTCTTTTTACTACACCTAATATTTAGTATTAGAATTTTTCTTATTAAAAAATAATACATGAATTATGTTAGTTAATTATTCCTCTGTATCAGGGATAATTATATTGAATATAAAAATATATACACTTACAATATTATTCTCTTCATTATTATGAAATTAATTCTTTTTTGCCAATATAAATGCGATAAATTCTTATTTGCTAAGATTTGCTTTTCATGACATTCCAAAGCAGAATTTCACATCCTGATTTTCAATTCTTGATTTTAAAACTTGCAATAAATTACTAATCTTCTACGAGTTTTAAGTGACTAAAAGCTTTCCTTTGTGCAATATTGTGATATATTCTTACATATATTCTTGGGGCATATCTTGCTTTTCGTATTCTAGTTTTAATAGTTGTTATTTCAGCAGGCGTGAGAAAAGATAGCAGCTTTTGTATCGAAGGTGTTTTTTCATATTGCTTGGCTTGTTGTTTACATTGAAGTAGATGCAATTGTTTTGCAGTTAATTTTCGTTTCTTTCTCGACGTTCTTTCTCTATGATTTAACTTAAATGTTTCTGCCGTTGAATTAATTTGTTCAATATTCTTATCTAATAAAATTTGTGGCTGGTCGAATGAGCAGGATTTAATTTCTTCCGGAATATCTTCGAATAATGTAATTTGAGTTGTTTCTAATTCTTCTATTATTCTTGGAATTTCTGTCACCTCTTCTTTTGCAATAAACGTTTCTCTACTCGCAGCCGATGTTTGCGGTTCTATTTTAATCATAATAGGTACACTAGAATCTGGTCTGTTTGGCAAGTTTAAGGAAGGTGCAACGCCACGTTTCAACTTTCTTACTCGAAAAGTTACTAGATAGTCATTGTCAGCAAAATGCCGATAGCACACAGCACACTTGCTTATTTGCTCATCAGTCATATGTTGGATTTTCTCGGAGTAAATCAAGCTTTTCCATTTCTGGAAGAGAGCTGGATTCTTGGGGATCTGATGAGATGGAGCATCTCCTCCCGAGGGACATCCCAAGATGCAACATGCTCTGCCCATTCCCTGTAATGAGATTACGTATCCATGTCAATCAAGCATAACTAATTAATGATCAAGCATAACTTATCAACATCTCTTTAATCTTTTTAATTAGGCAAAAGTGATTTAAAGATATGCAAGTTGATGAGTGAGGTATTTAAAACACTCTCAAGAAACTTCAATTTTATAGTTATTTATTATTAGTTATTTATTATTTTATAGTTATTTATTATTAGTTATTTATTATTAGCATATCATGTGTTATAGTTTAATTATAAGATAGAGGAAGATAAAAGAAATAAACTTTAAAACTTCTGGGAGTATATTTTTTGTTTTCTTTTTCCAGAATAAGGTTTTAAAAAAAAACTTGGAATATTGTGATCACTTTACCTATCCACTAAGACTCGGTTTTTCATTTTTTGGTTATAATTTAAAAACTGCGAGTACATAAACTATGTTTTATATGTCATCTTTGTAAACAATTTAAGAATCATTGAAGCCTATATTCTTTGTTGTATTAGATTGAATTGAAGTTTTTCTTGTTCTTATATTTTTATTTATTAGTATTAATTTTTGTCAAGTGTATTACTATTTTAAAACTTAATTACTTCTTTCTGAATGGTATTATCCAGTTTGTATTAAATTTACATGCAAAAGATTCATTGTAAACTTAATGTAAATATTCTATGTAAACATAATAAATATAACACAACTCTGGATTAAACTTAACCTAATAACATATAAATTGTATTTTTCTAGTAATTAGTACTCAATCATTAAACGGATGGTTTTGTAATGAGTGAACTTTAAAGTTACCACACAAACTACATAAAAGCATCAGTTTAGTGATTAATTATTGCTAAAAAAACAACTTTTTAATTACTATCAAATTAAATGAGATTAAGTTTAAACCACAAATTAAGAAAAAATAAAAAAATCAGGCTTTAAAGATTAAATATTCACTTAAGATAATCGCGTTTCCAAGTGGTAACGATCTCAAAGAACTGTCGACCATCGTCAACGCCGTTCACCCCAGGAAGCGTCACATGATCGGCACCGTCGGCACTCGGTTACTTCCGAGAGGCAGCGACAGGTGGCATTAGGTGAGGATTGAGAACGAGCGCGAGAGTCGGCCATCTTTCCTCGCGGCCAACCGGTGTCGTCGCGTCGAGTTATCGTTGGTGCGCACGCGTCGGCAGCACTCGAATCGTGCGAGAGAGGCTGGCTACGCGAAATATTTGAAAAGTGCGGTCGTATCGCGTTACGGATTGTCGACGTTCTCGCGTCCACTCCGATCATCTCAGTGGCCGCGTCTCGTCGCGTCTCGTCGCCTCTTGCGAGTGTGGCATGCGAGGAAGCGCGCTGGTGGCCGTTTACCCGCGTCACCCACGCACGGAGGATTATGCTCGATGAGCCGCTGTGACGCCCCGGCGGAACGACGATGCAGCGAAGTGGTAAGTGAGACGTGATAGAAACGATGAGACGCCGCACGCCGCAGTCTTTTTCTCTCTCTCTCTCTCTCTCTCTCTCTCTCTCTCTCTTTCTCTCTTTCTTTATTTTTTGCCTTCCCACAGGTGAGAGAAAGACGACGGAAGACACAGTACACACGGCGCCGACCATTTTGGCAGCCGCCAAATTTTGTCGTCAATACGGCGCGACCGGTCGATACGTCGCGAACCGACCTAACCTACCAATTTAATCATTTAATAGTCACTCCTTCTCCCCTCCTTCCCTCGACAGCTTGGATTAATTAGATCTCGTCAACGCTGTTTTTCTTCTTTCGCCTCCTTTACGCGTAGCGGCGATAATTACAGGACGAATTAAGGAGAAAGATTGAGTAATTTGGAGCACTAATCTTGTGCCGTCCATTTGCCTGTCTCTTGTGTTTTGTTGCTAAAAGAGGAAGATAGAAGGTAAGAATGAAAGAGAGAGAGAGAAAGAGAAAATCGAGTTTTTTTATTAATCGGTAATTTATTAATATACTGACTTAATTTAATGACATTGCATGTAAAAAAATTTAGGAGCATTTTTGGAGCTTATATTTGTCTTGCGATGTGATTGATTTTAACAGGTGTCTTATTTTCAAAGGCCATCTTTGTTCACCCGCATGTTGACACGTTGTCAATTATTATTCTCGATGTTATTATTATCTTGCTTACTACAAAAGATATTATCCGTTATTTTTTATTATAAACATCAATGATTTAGCATGAAAATGTTATATCGCATTGATGGACTGGATTAGTATAACTTATTATTATTAACTTATTATTATTAGTATAACTTTCTCATTATGAGAAAGTGATGAAAGAAAAAAATAAACCTGTTAGGTTTATTTAATTTTTACAAAATTGTCAATTATCTAATTGTAATGTGAAACAATTTTTGACGATTTTAAGAATGAAATGTTTTGAAAAAATTAGGAAAATTATGAAATATGAATCGCAATCGGAGTCCCGATATTTAATTACTTTTACTTTATTTATTTTTATTTAGTCATTTTCATTTTATTTATTAAATTCTTTTATTATTATTTAAATTCTTATTTACCGAAGAATGTCGCTTTATTTTGAATACTTATTTTCACTAATGTAGATTAACTTTAATTTCAATTCAATGTTCTTAATTTTTTTTATAATAAGAATTGGAAAAAATGAAGAATACATTAAATCGAGAAAGTTGAAGTCAATCTACATTGGTAAAAACAGGCATAAAAATTTAAACATTCCACATAATATATATATTTTAAAGATCCGAAGATTTAGAATGAATTATGATGGAGAATAAACATTGCAATAGAGAATAATAAATATTTCTTAAATCCGTATCTTAAATCTCAGCATCAACGATCTTTCCATATATCGATGTTTTTTCTCTGAAAAGAACTAGATTATTTTAGATATCTAATGATTTCCATCGATATAGACTAACTTTAATCTCAATTTAATCTACATTTTATCTTTTTCTTGGAATTAGAAAAAGATAAACCAGTTGAATTGAGATTAAAGTTCATCTAATATTAGTGGAAACAGGTCTCGATCATTATTCTGAAATCGGATTTTGTTGTTCGTTTTATAGTCTGACCTCGCTTGTTCGTGTTCTAAATAGTTATTCATGCAATACACAATACGTCACTCGATTAGTTTCCCATTAAGATAAGATTGCCTGTTGTGTTGGTCCTGCATAGATAAAGCGCTGCTATTTTCACGGACGTCTGTTCTTGCAATCGGTCGCGATAGGAAGAGGTCTGATACAAAAGTTACATAGCTAGAATATATTCAGGGCACGTATTATAGAACTGTTCGGAATAGATTTCGATTGGAATTATTCCTTAGGAATTACAATTGAAGTGGAATGAATTCCGATCGAAATTTTTCTTAGAGAACACAATGGAATTCCAAAGAATAATTGAACAATTGATCTCCAATCAGAATTTGTTCCGAACAATTTTGTAATGTGTGGATTTAACATCAAGGGTCTTAAATCCACATCACATTTTGGTGTTATATTTGATAATAATTTTATTTGGACTAAAATAGCAGAACGCTTCAATCGTTCTTAAAATGTTAAAACTTTTTCTAACATTGTCATCAACAGTTAAGAGTTTTAATAATTATTTTCATGGTCCAGCAAAATTATTTTTAAATCTAATTAAATTTTTTAATACTTCAAAAACGTTTTTTTTTTGTAGTTTGTGAAATATGGCGTTAATTAATGTTTCATCAAGAAATTAAAGAAATCTTGTCTTGATTTTGTCTTGAAACAAGATAAGATCAAAACAAGAAATTAGAAATTGATTTTAAGACAAGACAAGAAATTGTTATCAAGACCAAGATTTCTTGACAATAAGTCAAAAAATTTCTTGAAATTTCCGTGACAGTTTTTATTCAATACTTTATTATAATATTTTATTATTTTATTTCTGATTTGAAAAGTTTTGAATAAGTTAAGTTTGAACATTTTCAATTGTATTTATTAGTATTTATAACAGGTTATATAATATATTGTAGAAATGTATATTCATACATTTTCACTAAATAGCAAAATAGCGTATGAGCAGAGTGTAAATCGATTATTGAAAAAGTGAAGTCCCTGATTTAACCAAATTAAATTACTCACCGATACTTGTTACACCAGATAACCTTTATATATAAGAAATATATATAAAATTAATATTGCGAGATTACTTGCAAAAGTATATTATGCATTTGCGTACTTCTATTAATAATATCAATTAAATGATTAAATGATTAAAATATAATTATAATTATAATTATAATAATTATATCTAATAATCTTAGGAATCTAATAATCTGAAATAGTTACATTTGGCAGTAACTTCATGATATTAAAAATGATAATTTGAGAAATATTTTAAATCTTTATTAATAGATTTGTGCATAATAGACATTATAAGCACTATTTTTAAATCATGAATTTAAACATAGTAAATTACGAGACGACTCGACATTCAATTTGTTTTCCTATGTTTTCTTATTATCTCTTACGACGTGACGTAATCAAAGAGTCCTGCTTAAAAAATCAAGAAATTTTAAGAAATTCAAGATTCTTGAATTCAAGACAAGAAATACAATGTCAAGAAATATGTTCAAGACAAAAAATCGAAATTTTTTTATTTTGAAAATCAAGACAAGAAATGTTTTTTAAGACAAGAAATCTTGATGAAACACTAGCATTAATTATTACAGTTATCATAAAGCGATTTGATGAAACTGTATCTCTTCTTTTTCGTATCTAAGCAGATGTCTCAAGAAATGAAAAGTATTGACAAAACTACAAAGTTTAGACGTGATAATATTTATAATCTTCGCGTTTTATTGATGAAGTCGCTCGAAAATAGACCCGGGAGGAATTCTGCAGGGTTAAAGAATCAATTCTCTTAATCGATTAAGGGGGAAGAATGCGAGAGAAGGAAAGTAGGAGAGCGATGGTGGAAGGCAGAGCAAGTGGGCGAGGATAGAAGAGAACGCTTCTTCGTCGCACGTGAGAGAAGCTCCGAGCGATCGCGAATCGCCCGAGTCGACGTTGCCTTTAGTGCGACTCGCGTATCCGACACGCGAACACGCGATCGTATCTTCCGCATCCCACCAAGGATATTAATTTTATTGTACTGAAGACTCACGTGGGCTCACGAAAAACACACATTTATCACTAGCAAGATACATCGGGATTGTGAATGTCGCGATTATCCACGAAAATCTGCGAGAGTCAGAAAATCGGTTCGAATTGAGATAAATTAATCAAGTCGTCATTTTCTGTATCTGTATGTTTTTAGATTTCCTTGGCTTCCTCGTTTTTCGGCTTTTCTCGAATCGTTTAAATCTTCGAATCTATATATTAATATATAAATGGACCGAATTGTATAGATACATCTTCGAGTTCCGATAACGGAAGTATATCTGGAACAATCAATAGCTCTTTCGAGATTATATTTCTCAAATCGCACTTTTTAACTTTTTTCTCGATGCAAAGGTTATATCTGAATCGAATTTTAAATAGTAAAAATTTTATATTTTTGTGCGACTTTTTGTTTATAACGCCTCAAAAATCTCTATATTCTTTAAACAACAAGAATAATTTTGCACAGATTTTATCTTCACTTTTATATTTTTAGAGGGAAATCCAGTAGTGGAAAAGGTGAAATTATGTATGAAAAGGATGGTTCTGTTAACATATCTAAAAATTTAGCTATAGATCCGAAAATAATTAGGGCGCTCAAACTGATTGCTAGAATGCCAAAACTTAAACTTTTTACAGCATTGATCATTATATGTATTTGAAATCTTTACATAATTATTTTGAGGATCCAACAAATTTATTTTTAGATCTGTATCTAAGCTAAATTTTTATATACTTTAGCAAAATTATTCTTTCCATTAAGGATTAACTTTTCTTATCAACCGTTGATGTTAATCGCGATCGTGCAGACATTTAAATTCGCCCGAGATTTCCTGGTGTATCGACACGCTTAATCGGCCATATATATATATATATCGCATGATATTTAAATTCCAACCCCGGGGATCCGTACATTTTGGAAAATCTATTTCGGTCGATGGCACCCCTCGATGCAGCATATATAGTCATTCACGCGATTCGCCGCGACAGAATTCAACAATAAACGACGCGGGGTATCAGAACGAACGATCAGGATGGAGGCTTCTACGATTGCTCTGCAAGATGCACGTAAGATGCAAATTTTCATTTCTACTCTTTAAAATCTTTAGAATGGAATGTAACTCTAAAGACTCTGAAATCTCACTTTTGACAATTGACAATTGAGCCATTCTTTTTCAACACTGGCTCAATTGTCACTCTTTGGCTGGTATTCATAGTCTATTCTTACTTTCTAAATCTGAATCAGTGAATAATCACTGATATCAGTGCCAAGCTATGCTATCAGTGAATGAAATGTAAGATCCCTAGCTGATCTTTATTATTGTATGTGATCTAATTAATCTTGTTTTAGTGCATAAATTTAATGAATATATTGTAATATTGGAAAATTGAAATTAACATGCAACTATCTGTATTTTAGTTATACTATAATGCTCAAACATTTCCTATTTTACTTAAATTTCATTGATTATCAACACCAAGTATGCCACTGAGTAACTGATTCAGATTTAGAGAGTATATTTAAGATCGTTTTAAGTTCTGTCTTGAGATATCACGAACCGATCAGGGCCGCATTAGTGACTTAAAACATTACTTAAAACGATCTTAAAATAAGAATCGATTATGAATATCGGCCTCTGATTGATTTATGACATCTTAAGACTGTACTTAAGACGGTCTTAAATATAAGATCCGACTATGAATACCGATCGTTGTCATTCTTTAGAATTAAATTCCTAAGATTTTAGAGAGTACGTGTATCTTTTTGTACCTTTTTAAATTTAATTTAATATGGCTTTGATAATTTTTACATTCTTATGTTATTTCAACATGATATTTAAATACATCTCAAATATCGTGGAGAAGAATTTTTCGAATGTAACTTGTTTCTAAAGCAAACTATTATATTATAATTTTTGAAAGAGAAACTAGTTTCTGCTTTTATTATTGAATTAAACTCTCGAGAGATTTTATTTGCAGTAATTATCCAGTTTCAATGGTACATAAATGCTACGTTGCTTAAAGCATTAACAACCAGTTATGGATACTATATACTTATTGAAGATAAAATATCGCGATATATCAACCAGTTAGGGTTATTTTCTCAAATTTATTGATACGTTTTATCAAAAACATTCATCGGAATAAATTGGCATAAAATACATATCTAAATATATACCTGACGAACAATTATGATAAAGAAAACGAACAGTTATGATAAAGAAAACGTCAAATGTATGTCTAATGTATGACGAACAGCTATGTAAAAAAAATGTTGAATATAAAAAAATATATATTTTAATACAGAAATAAATAATTCTAATATAACGTTTCTCTTCCCCTCCTCCTGCGTGTCCCGGACGATCCTTGCTCCTTATCATTTTTGCTCTTTATCATCCTTATCACGGTGTTACAATACTGCTTCCTCTTTTATCCTACGTCCTATCCATTTTTCTGGTTTGTTTCCGGTGCTGTACGGATGCTGGACGACCGCATGACTCCGACGATGACGATGACAACTGGGACGTCATCGGCGTCACGGTCACTTCGGACGTTACGGCAGCGGTGAGTCTCTATCTCTCTTTCTGATAAGGTTAGTCGCATTCCGATCGTCGGAACGTTAAAGTCGACTTCGTGTCCGCAATATTAATACTGCGCCGCTTGAATTCAGCATTTGCACGATGATCGGCCGAAGGACTTGTCGGCGCGTGGAAGAGATTTTACATTAATTTTCACAAGGAAATTAGGATATTAATCTGTGATAATGTGTTAAAAGCATTTCATGTAGAGAAAAATTGATATATACCTATATTAAATTATTACTTAATTACATTAAGTATTAATTAATTACATTAAGATTAGAAAAACATTAATTAATTATCTAAATTTTTTGGAGAATTTTGAAAACTGCATATGTGAAAATAATGTGTGATTTTTGTCTACTTTAGTCTCTCCTAAAATTTCTACTACGTCTTATTTTTGCTTTTAAAACGGCGTTTAATCTGTGGAAACTTGGAAAGCCACGTCACAATTACAATTTGCTAGACACTTATTGTAGATTCTATTTCTCTACTTAATCTTGTTTGTTTTTCTACGTTACTACTATTATCTCTAAACTTGTATTATGACATCAGTGTCCTTCTACGATTCTTAGAATTGGATACTATACTGGCGTAAATTGTAGTCTATATTATAATTTATATAGAAGCACAAGGAGATCCTTCTTCAATTTTGAACTTTTAGTGTTGTTTAAACTCGAATCAAAATAAGGAACAATATTATTTTACTTTTAAGAAGATAAAAATATCTTTTTAAAGAAAATCGGGTTTTTTTGTTTTTTTCGAATTCTTTCAAATATCATTGAAACTATAAAGGATGGAAAAAATGTTTGTACACAAAAATTAAACGATTTTCTGAGTACTCTTTATATGATATTGAAACAAAACCATTTTTTTCAATATTTGTTTTTAAAAAATTTTTTATTAAAAACTCTTTATTAAAAATTTATCAAAAAATTTTTTGGTATTATTAAAGTTCTCTTGAATTTATTCGACTTTTATTAAAATTTTTTTTTTCATTTTGTAAGTTTTGACAATATTTGTTTTAAAAGAAATTGACAATTGGATGTTTTATCCTCTAAAGTATTCCCCATTCCAATTTTAATAAGTTTTTATTATGGTGTATTTT
>NW_012130089.1:731570-759986 GCF_000143395.1 Atta cephalotes
TAAGTTTTTATTAGTGGTGTATTTTTTATATACATCATAATAAAAACTTATTAAAATTGGAATGGGGAACATTTCCCTGTATTTCTTTGTTAGCCTAGCGCTTCTGATTAATCATTTTGTTAATCATAAATTTAATAATTTGTGTGGCAATTAATAAGTGCATTCACTTAATGAACTTGAAACGATTTCGATAATTTTGGACGGTGCAATATTGTTTTTTAACTTATTCTTGCTTTGTGCGGTTTTGATTTCACTGATTGCCAAACCACAGAACACAAGTCGTTCCGGTTTCAAACCACAGTGACAATTTAAAGTCACGAACAGAATAGAAACCTTTTCAGTCTCGGCGGACTTTTATCAGCCAATCCCATTTTGTTATTAGTCACATTAATGTTTAAAAACGATCGAATAGTGAGAAAATCGCGCTCGTTGTGCAAAGTTCGTGCTCTCGGGCTTATTCCTGATCGCAATTCCTCGTGTTTCGTATACACGGTGAGTCGCCGAATTACTCGTGTCGTAATAACGTGTTTGTGAAAGTGAAACGTTTTCCGCATATCGAGTTACAATTTGAGCCATTAAGCAATTGGATGATCGTCGACGCGATGTCGACAACAGACACGCCGACAGTAGCGTCAAGACGTCGCTTAAATCCAGCTGTTCTCGCCAGATATAATTGCCAGAAGAATCAGGAGTCTCAACAGGTAGCTAATACATCTCATTCGCATATAACGATAATATTCTTTCTACCAAATATGACTGCAGTAAGCCTAGCAGATTACAGATTAGGATTAGATCGAAATTTGAGCAAAGTAATAAGTTCATTAAACTTGATATTGGTTTTCTTTTTTCTGATTAAGTTAAATTCCACGAATCCCAATCTTAGTTTGTAATTCGATTCTGGCTTAAGAGGACCTAAGTCTGTATTACCGACTAATCATAATTTTTGTATAACAATTATTCTTTTCCTCTTTTATGAATTCGAAAATCTTTTTCTAGAATTAAAGTATACACATTAATATGTGTCTGTGAGGATCTGTGTTTGGAGTTTATGCTGACAAATGATTTTTTTTAAGATTTCAATTTCGAAATTTTTTGTCATTCTCGGAATAAATTCCATCTCATAAACATG
Organism: Atta cephalotes; assembly: GCF_000143395.1. Taxonomy (NCBI): domain Eukaryota; kingdom Metazoa; phylum Arthropoda; class Insecta; order Hymenoptera; family Formicidae; genus Atta; species Atta cephalotes. Next base: position 732,700 of record NW_012130089.1, read on the forward strand.
TATTAATGTATATACTTTAATCCTGGAAAACGATTTTCGAATCTGTAAAAGAGAAAAAAAGTAATTGTTATACAAAAAATATGACTTTAATTTTAGAAATCTTTTTTTGTTAGGCTTTCAATCATTTCGCAAACTCAGGATTGTTCAAGTAATCGAAATTCTGCTTCACGCTTATTTTCAATCTACAAGCTGACAAGCTGTAAAACTTTTATATCAAGCAAATGTTAATCTCCAGAGATGCCAGTTGTACGTGCCAGAAAAAGTGAATTTTTTAATTTTTTTCCGATTTTCTCACGAAATCGTGTTTTCCGGGATCTTTTTGTGCGTTCTTTAATTCTGTAAAAAAATTTTGCAATCCATTAAGCCAATTCGTTGGAGATTTTTCCTAAAATGTAATTATGGTAAAACAGGACGATTTTAGGATTCCCCTTAAATGAGAATTTCACTAGAGCAGTGTCGTGTAAATGAACTGAGCGATTCCTCAAAATAAGAGATAATTGATAATAGATTGTGCTCAAGTAAAAATGCTCAGGTAAAATTAAGAAATTTAGAACAAGTAGATGAACTTCTTAGAGAAAAGGAAATTTCTTAACTTTGGAATCCAAAATTAAGAAATTTAGAAAAAAATGGATCAGTTTCTTAGAAAGAAAGAGATTCTAAAATTAAGAACTTTAGAAAAAAGATCAATTTAGAAAGGAAGTGAATCAATTTTTTAGAGAAAAATTCTAGAATTAAGAAATTTTTTTAAATGGATTAATTTTTAGAGAGGATTAAATGACATTTCGAAAAATATTAAATTGTGATTTTATGCATAACAATAATATGTGAATTTTTGCAATCTACAATAAGAGACTATCAATTTCTATGCGTAATGACTTGATTAATATACGAGATAATGTCAAATGACTCGAGGAGATTGGCGAAGGAATCCTCAAGAAGTCAGAGTTTCCATCCGACTTCGCGAGTCGAGAACCGACGACGCATTGTCACGAACTGCATTCCGTTCGAGAGTCCGTTCTTTTTATTCTCGTTTCATTCTTTCATACATGCTTGCACACACGTACGCAGGCACGCGTGATCTCGACAGTTCGGTGCTCTCATTAACTCAATGTCCAATTAAGGCCGCAAAACGAGTACGATTGCCGCCGTGCTTACTTCCTAGTGGACGCACTCGAATAACAAGCATCGCATCAAGAGACGAAGACAATCGCGATTGCGAGAGCGTTGACATCGTGGAAATCAAGAACGGCGCATATGCGTGCTCGAATCACTTAAGATTAATTCAAAACAGCCATTGTTTTGGGTGCGTGATTAGTCGACGCGATGCTATGATATGAGAATCTTCTGTTATTCGATAAAATTGATTTTATCACTTTATTTTCCATATTCTTGCAATTTTGCAAACTATGTTTAATCGAAACAATAATTGCCATTTTGTCATCACAGTAATCCAAGTCGATTTTTTTGACAATTTATAATAGATTTTTCTTATATCTTAATAGTTTTTACATTAATCATTGTATTTCTCTAGACTTATAAAATTGATATACTTATATTCCTTGGAAATGAAATGAAAATCGTAAACTACTACTGAATTAAAATTTACGTGTGTTCTACATGTATTTTCATGTGAGTGATTAATAATTAAATTACTAATTAATGAAATTTAATTAACTATATTACTATTCACAATTAATTATTATACTTAATTGGAGGCAATTAATTGTATAATAATTAATTGCATTTACGAGCTTGTTAAATATTAATAAATGCGTTTTCTGCAGTCTTTCAATAATAATTACCCGCAATGTGCATTAATATCTCCAATAAAATGATATCGAATATCTTGCAAAAATTTAATAATAATTCAATTTCGAAAATTGAACAATTTATTTATTAAAAAATAATAATATTTGGTTTATATATTTAAATTTAAAATATGATTAATATTCGGTTTTCTGAAAACGAGAGATAAGTTTTCAACAGAATCAATGAGTGCCCAGTATTGTTAATGTAATCGAAGAATTTTAAGTCTTTATTTCTTAAACTTTTTACAAAATGTAGAGACATGTTTTATTAATTCTTTGATCAACGTAGGAAAGAATATAATGCCTGTTCTTTTCAGTTGAACTTCTTGCACTATCTTCAGTCTTTTTGCATCGTTCATCTTTTTTCTTTCTCTCCGCATTGAAGAAAAAAAAAAGAGGCGAGATGAACAGTGCAAGAAGTTCAACTAAACAGAATAAGTTTATCGTTTCCGAAGTAGCGTTTACATAAGATAATAATATACACAATAGAAAATTGTAATATATACAATAGAAATCTAAATTCAAAAAAAAAAAAAGAAAATGTAGCTCGAATGAGAATCAAAATTTGTGATAATTGAAGTGTAAATTAATTATTTAATGTATTTTTTTTTAATAAGTACAAAAGTCAAATGTTTCGGTTTTTTTCCGAGTCATCTTCGGTGAACCAAAATATAATTGTAAGTATTATTTTTCAAGCTGCAAATGAGAAAATAATGTCTTCCATTTATCTTTATTGCTCATGAAATGCAAAGAAAGATACAACGATATTTAGTTGATCACTAAATGGCATCCATTTAGTAACAATATAAGTCAACATAAATATAGACTTTATCGCTCATGTAGGCTAATTGCAAGGCCAAGTGGCTTGTGAACCCAAAAGGAGAGAATCACAATAAAATCTGTAATCATGTAATTGAAATTAATAAATTAAATTTAAAAAAATAAGAGGCTTATTGTTAGATACAACGAATAAAATAAAAACTAATAGGTGCGAAATCAACTATACAAAAGTCTGAGTTTACATAAAAGTCGTGACGAACGAAAGCAAAAGTACTTCCCCGTTCAAAGCCTTGTAAAGGTTGAAAGTAGCGGCATGGCAAACCGGTGCGGCACTGCAGTATCGACACTCGATATCATTCGGGTTCGTTCTCGCGCCGTCGCGGCGGACGCTCTGATTGGTCCACGCGATCGGTTGGTGGCGCTCGCGTCGTCGCGACCGACAGCTGCGATTGGCGCTCGTATGAAGTTTCTCTCCTTCTCACTCTTTCTTTCTCGCTCTCCCCCTCGCGCCCGCGGCAGCTGCATCAGGCGTGGTCGTCGCAGTTCATCCGAGTCGGGCGCGGCGATAGTTTCGTGGATCTGTCGTGCTTCATCTCGAGAACGCGGTAGTGTGGAACTGTGGCGTCTCGCTTCGTGCGCGGTGGATAGGTATACCCGCGTTTACTCGGCGCTCTTTTCTTTCTTTCTCTCTCTCTCTTTCTTTTCTCTCTCATTCCCGCGCGACGAACCGCACGTGAAATGAGAGTGAAAACGCCGCTGCACTCGGCCGGCTCGCCAACGGCATGAATCATCGACAACGCCGGCTTCTCGGGCCTCGAGGGACCCACGCAGTGCGACGCATCTCCCTTTTCCTTCTCACTCTGTCTTGCGCGCGCGTACTCTCGTTCTCCAATCCGCTCTGTTCCTTGTCTCTCTCTCTCTCTCTCTCTCTCTCTCTCTCTCTCTCTCTCTCTCTCCCCCCTCCCCCTCCCCTTCCCTTCCAGCGAACAACCCTCGTATTCCGCGCGCGCACCACCTACGCAGCGAGCATGTCGCGGTATCTCAATCTCGGGACGAACGAGTGCATGTGCTCAACGTTCGACGGTGTTCTCTCTAAATAAGGCTATCAGACCCGGTTCCACAACTGACGGTTAACTCTTAACCGAGGTTCAACTTATTCATTGTCTCTTTCCAATTATAAAGTTGGAAAAAGATGAGAAATAAGTTGAACCTCTGTTAAGAATTGAAGAAACCATGAGTTGTTGAACCGAGCCTCAGTTTCACAACTCATGGTTAATTTTTAACCGAGATTCAACTTATTTCTCACATTTTTTTCAATTCTAGCATTGAAGAGAGATGAGGAATAAGTTAAACCTTGGTTAATAGTCAAACATGAGTGAAATCGTGCTTAAGGCCCGATTGTAGGCCCAATATTACTTTGATTTTAAGCAAAGTTTAAAACTCTCTCTGTCTCTCTTTCGCTTTAAAACGAAACGAAGAGTTTTAAGTCTTGCTTAAAATCAAAGTAACATTGGTGCAATTGGGTCCAAGACATTCCGGCATGATGTATGTCGACTTAAGGTCCACTCTTGAGTAATCAGTTTGAATGTCGATCTATGATCATCGGAAAGCTCCACGTTATTTCCTCGAGGACGAGAAACGCTCTCTCTTCGCGAACACGCGAATGAAAACCGATGACTCCAGTTTAATGCAATACTGTCTCCTTCTATCTCATTCTACTTTCCATGAGGACGGTGAAACCTATATAATTTTTCGGCGCACTGAAAGTGACCTCTATGTTTATCCGTGATAACGCGACGATCATCTCGGGATGCTTTTTCCTCCGTATTTACACACGTCGATAATTGCATTCGGCGAAACAGTATCGGTTTTTGAAATTCCTCCCTGAGTAATTTTGCTTGCAGAAACGGAGAAAGAGACTTGAATTCTGTTTCATTAACGCACGCAAATATGAAATAACAGATTTGTTCTTTTCAGCTGGACTTCTTGCACCTCATCTTTTCTCTTTCTCTCTTCACAGAGAAAAAAAAAGAAAAAGATGAAAAGATGTTAGGCTGGAAAGAATAGATCTAATACTAGGACTAAATTAATGTACACTTGTAATTAAAATTTTAATCTTGATTTAATTAACTTTTTATCTTTCTCTAGTTCTAAGACTTAAAAGAAAATACAGAGTAAGTTGGAGCCGAGTGAAAAATTAATAAATCTATATTGAAATAGACATTCAGCTCATTTCTGTCAACATAGATTAACTTTAATCTTGAATTAATTTATCTTCTTTTATTTCTTAGAACTAAAAGTAAATTAAATTGAGATTGAAATTAATCTACATTGCTAGAAGTATTAGGAACAGCCTCGCAGTTTCCGCTTCCTCGGCTGATCGCGAAGTTGGGTGGAAGTGGTAGAGCAAGCTTTTTCGTAGGATTCGGTTTAAACGTGATTACTTTTACTGCAATGCATTCCTGATATCAAAGTCATACGTGAGTCGAAACACAGACAACCGCCGGTGAGTCAACGTTGGGTGATCATGCGTAAACAACTCGTAACGTTGTATATCAGATGTCTACAAACGAAACTGACATTCTTCAATCTCTTCCGATATCGAGTTAGAAGAGCGATATAGAATACAGAATGATTGAATTTAACAATGAGAAATAGAAAAATGCAGAAAAATATGTTTTCAATTGCAACAAATGTAATTTCCTACATTGAGAAAAATGTTCTGATTATAGATTAACAAAAAGGTCTAACAAGAATAACATTTTGAGGCCAAACAAAATTTCTGATTATCATAAAATAATTAAAATTCGAATAAAAAACTAATTAGGCAATAGAATAATACAGAGAGTTGTATATGAAAAAAAAAATGTTTCAATTAAACCAACAAAAAAATGATATTTTGAGGAAAATTTTTATATAATAATCAAATTCTTACTAAAATGCCATTACTGTTGGGCTTTTTATTAGTTTACTTGTAATAAGAATATTTCTCTCAATATACAAATCTACATATTATCTCATTGCCCAATTAGTTTTTATGAGATTCTTAATTATTCTTTTATTAGCTTTATCGACATTTTTTCATTGAATTGAGAAACAAATTCACACATAAATTGAGATACAAAGACTTTAAGATATTTATCATTAATAAATGTTCATCATTAATAAATGTAGTTGATATAATTATGGAGCTCTCTTAATTTGCATCGAATAAACATCGAATTTTCTGAAATGTCAATACAGATTATCATTCAGTGTGAAACATTTAGATGCAGAATAACGTTGCACTTCTACTTGAATATCGAAAGAGGGATCGTACAAGAAGGTACAAGTATTGATCTACAGTTCTCACATTTAAATTCGTTTTCTCTGTTTATCGATCGATCCCGGGAAATGCTGTTGGTCCATTCGTTCGTGAGATACCCAAGAAGTCGGAGCGAGAACACCGTCTTTCATCGTTGTCGTCCGGTTATCCTCGTGACGCGTAAGACGAGCCAGATGGCTCTCGTCTCATGGAGTACACTCTTGCAACGATAAACAAAACCATTTTATTGCGTATCGGTTTTCGGACGTGTTTTGCGAGCTGCCACGATCGAGAAGCTTCTCTCTTTTTCCCTCCGTAGTGACTTTACCAGCATAAATTGTCGATCGCAATCGTTTATATTGAAACCGTCGATACATGAAAAATATCGCAGGAAATGTTGAGAAACACAGCTAGTATTTTTACGTATTTATTTGCTTATTTAAGAACTTTTGTTTGTTTAAAAAACAAACAAAAATTGTTGATAAGAAAGAAACGATATATTTATTTTTTTGACAACACAATAATATATTTATCTTAATGTTTATATTTATTGTTATGTTTAGACTGAAAAAAACTTCTACATCTTAATACATATCTCTTTGAATAATAAATATTTATCCAAGAAAAAAGATAGTTAAATTAATGATTAAATTTTTATCAAATAAATATGTTTACATTTATTAAGTATTTACTTAGAACTTCAAACAATATTTATTAAAATTTAATTTTTTTAACGTATGCTTAAATAAATTTAAAATAAAAATAAGAAAAGTAGGTATCCGTTTAATTAGAACAGTAGATCGTTCCTTTCATTATATTGGATAGGCAAGGATAAATTCATTACCGCGTGAGAGAAGCTTGCTCAATGAGCGGATGGTTTCTGCTGAACGAGTTCCAAATAAAGTTTTGCGGGGTCATTCAGCCTTTCGATCGGTCGTTCCGAGACACACGGTCGATTTACAGTTACACGCATTCATGCGCTTTGCACATCACTCGAATCTTCACTGCGTCTACAATTTCTTTATAGGAAGCCAATCATGTAACCTTTTCTCTAGAAATGTGAAAGTGAAAATTTTTTGTATGTGTACATACATACATAAAAAATTTCACTTTTCCGTCCTGAAGAAAAAATTATTCGCTCGATACCCAGCTTTGGACTCTCTTTCATAAAACTGCGTACGGTAATTGCAACTGTCGCAGCTCTTATACTTCAAAATTTTTAATCAAAACAGTAGTTTCTGAGACGCAATGATGTTAACAAATTTTATTATACAGTAATATATATGTATATGCATATTATCTTTTATGTACATGTATTAGACTATAAATCAATTAAAAGTACATTACTTATTTTAAAAAGACCAAATAAATGAATTATTATGAATAAATTATTATGAAAATAAAGAAAGTAATGAAAACTAAATGTTTCATCAGTAGAAAGAACATAATTATTGAAAAGGTAAACAATTTCAAAATATTATTTTTTACGCAAGAAATATAATTAATCTAAAAAATAGAAACGGTCAGTAACGATCACTCGATATATACTTCCAGTGCCATAGAATCAATTTTACATCATATAATCTCAAAACGCAACCAGAATGTCTTGATGTCTCAGAAACACGTTTTTGTTTAATACATTCGCACCAAAGTCGTTACATGAACAATAATCGGATTACAATAGCCTTTTTTTTTATACACGTACTTATGCAATACGGATACATGATACCGGCGTGTCAAGTATAGTCAAATGCGAAACACGAGCGAACTCGTTAAGCATCTCTCGGTTTTCGGTTTAAGGGTTAAATCCCCTGTCGAGTTCCCGCGGCGATCTCCTGCGGGAGGAACGAGCGAGAGAAAGAGAAGGCCGTTCCGCGTGGTGAAAACATGTCGACGACGGAGAATCAGAACGGTACCGCGGGCGGCGCCCAGAGCAACGGCATCAAGCCTCTGTCGTCATCGTCATCTTCATCGTCCACGGCGTCGTCGGGCGTCTCGCCGTCGTCCGGCGGCCGAGTCGGTCTACCCAACAACAGCAACTCGTCCTTCCTCTACAGCAGCAGCACAATGTTGAGCCGGGAGAAGACGCGGCAGGTGCCGCCGCCGACCCTGCCCAAGTATACGTCGAGCTTTAACGCCGGCTCGAATAACGGCGGCACGGCTGAACGACTCACTAGGGAACGCGAGACCGGTGGTAGCTACAGGCTCGCCAGCTTGGACAGACTCGCCCTGAGGCAGAGGATACTGGATGGAGAAAAGGCGAATGGCGAGCCCATCTCGGTAAGCGAGACAACGGGATGATCATCGGGTTGCGACATGGATCTCGAGCTAATGGCTACTTCGTGGCGTCATACATTTTCGACTTGCAAAACTACTCCTCTATTCCTCTTTTTTGTCCCTCGATATATTGCGAATATCCATTATTATTGCGCTGGACGAATATATCGTCTTATGAAATAATATAGCGCATTTAACATTTTTGAATTTTATACTTGAAGCTTAGGTTGATATTTATACACGGAGAGAATTATTTCTTAAAATTTATCCTGGAAATATAGTTGTGATACCATACAATATTTTAAAGATTTTTATTACTTCAGTAAAATTAATCAAACTTATTTTATATTTTATTGTAATTTTATTAATGAATTAGGGAAATTTACAAAATTCTCTGAAATACAATATAATATTGTTAACATTATTATCATATTTTCAGAATAAACTCTAAGAAAAAATTCTCTCCGTGTTGTCGATTCTTATATTCAAAAGATCGTTTTAAGTACAGTCTTAAGATGTGAACCAATCAAAAAGGCTGTATTTGCATCTTAAAACATTACTTAAGATAGTCTTAAAATAAGAACGGATTATGAATACTGCCTATGTATAATCTGCTTAATCTATTTTTATTACAAGAGTAATCTTAAATAATCTTTTAAGACGCTAATACGGCTCTCTGATTGATTTATGATATCTCAAGACTGTACTTAAGATAGTCTTGAATGTAAGAACTGACTATGAATATCGGTCTCGGAATATCTTAAAGACAGGTTTTGTTCATCCCAATATCTTCACGATTTCCACCCTTTAATTTAAGAAACTGATCTTTATTATACATAAAATTGAAACATGAGTCTCAAAATCAGATTTAAAAATTGATTAATCGTGACATGTACTAATCTGACCTTTGCATACATCTATACTTTATTCTAACACATTGTGAGCTGGCATGTATAATATTTGTCATAAGAAACATATTTCCAAAAAATATATTATGTATATCAAAGAATATTTCGAAGTTAAAGCATATTTAAATATAAATGATGCGTATGTAAATTAATTATGAGAAAAAGACGCAAGTTTTACCACTCAAGCGTTAATCTTTAATTCATACGAAATTATATTAAGTTTATTGAAATATATATGTTACATATGGCTTTTTTTATATTGTATCTCGTCTCAGTTGATGTCGTTCGAAAGATGAAATACTGGATAGAAATCTAAATCTGGGCACGAACCAAATTGTTTCTGTTAGAAGAGTCGAAATGTCTCTAGAAAGTTGTTCTCGGAAATTCAGATAAATATTCATTGAGAGTACACACAATGTAGTTTTTATTTTTGAAAACAAAACAATTTAGATTATTGTATTGAATAATTAATATTTAATTAATTTTTCGTAATGAGGAAGATTTGATTGAACAAATTTTAATGATTATAAATATAGATATTAGAAAGAATAATATACAAAGTAGAGTTATTATAAGGATATAAAAATATTAAATTATTAAAAATATTAGAATTTATTTATAAAAGTTAAATGGAATTTGTTAGTAAGAAAGTGCAGTAGATACTTATTCAAGTTTTATATGTCTATTCTCTAAAAACTCTTAGTATCAATTTTTGTAAAATTTCTCAAGAAATTGACGGGAATTTTCAAGGAAATATACTGGCGGATAATTTCAAGAAATTTTATGGAAATTTATACCAAACTATTATAGTTGAGTACAATTTTCTATCACGACATTCTCGAATAAAGATAATAAACTTCAGAAAATTTGTTAAACCGAAGTTAGAAACACACTAAATCTTACGAATGATAATTTCCTAAAATATTATACCAACATTAATTATGAACAATTGAAGATTTTTACTTTTCCAAATATTTATCGCATAGACATGGATGACGAGATAATTTCACTTTGAGAATCACTGTCAAGCAATATATGTGTATGTGGCGAAGGAGGCAAACCTCCCTTGCGATACTTTTCTGGCCGAGGGGTAGTTCAAGTTTGGGGATCTCACCCTCAATCGAAAAGCTGTAATTCGTGAGTCATAGAAAGCAGAACCTGCGTGTGCGCTTCGCATTTAATCGCAAAAAAGAATATTTCTTCGCTTTTATTGCATTTGTTTACGTCATCGTTTATCGCGAAGATTATAAAAATGTTCAATGCTTACGTTTTATAAACCAAATTACAAGTCGATATATATTGCCTTGAGAAATCTCGAAATTTATTTGTAATAAAACTTAAACAAAAAAATATACAATTTCAATTAACTTGTATACATAATAGAAATTGATTAAAGATTAGAAAGATGCAATAAATGATAATTTCTCTTGATGTTAAAAATGTTAAAATACATACAATGTAAATGTACTACTTTCACATGCGTGAGAATTATCAGCCACGAAAATAACTCGTTGTAAACAAAATAAGTAGGGAAAATAAGAATAACCGGGAAAAAGGGAAATATAATGAGACGTGAGAGCACGCATGATGATGATAAAAGTGTCGTTCAAGCGTCTCGACCCTGAAGAGGAGGGTCGACGAGCTCTTACATAGTCTAATCGTTCTGACACATTTTTACTGACGAAAGAACAGTGATATTCTCCGACGATAAGTTAGCAATCCAAAAGAAAGAAAGAGAGAGAGAGAGAGATACATGCACTTTATTCGAGTGAGTTCGAACAATCATGCTATTCAAAAGCCTGCTAGATATCCGGAGAAGTTATAAATTTTTCCTCTCTATTGCAATACAATCCGACTTTGTTCTCCGCGGTAAAATGATATTTTCTCGTTCAACATCATTTATATTTTACGCCGTTGTATATTTTATATTTTGTGCTGCGAGTTTTCGTTTCGCGCACATACGAAGTATTAATTTAATTATTGATACTAACAATTTATATATTATTTGAAATTAAAAAAGCTGAATTATATTAATGAAAATATTTTTTCTATCTGTTAAATAGATATTTCTTTACATTAATGTAATTCCTCACAATTTTATTTAGGCCAGTCATAAATTTTTAGTTTTTAATTTTTTAAAAAATTACAAGTGGAGAGAAAACTCTAGAATGTACGTTTCCAAATGATGTCTATTATTTACAAGCGCTTTTTGTACGGTAATTCTTTCTTCGGGTAGCTAATTTCGCAATAACACAATTAAAAGTTAATACGTCACAATTAAGAGATAATTCAACTATATGTACATTTATAAAACTGTTCAGTAATTCGTTATAATTCGAAACAATGCGACGATAAAATAATTCCATAAAAATAGAGATTGAACGAAATTGCATTGGCGACATAGACAGCAAAATCGATATAATAGAAGTTCGCTTCGTGCGCCACTCTTTTTGAAAGGACGCGTTAATTAAGGAGGAGTCCGTACCCTTATGTCCAGGTCGAGGACACGTGCATGGCGATAATGATTGTCTTAAAGGTGAACGAGCAAGCGAGCTAACGAATGCGTTATTGCGCAATCAGTATTATATCGTTCGCCGAAGCAGTATTGTCACAGTGCATTGTCCGACAATTCGTGAACTACTTTCAGCCCCGAATGCATTCCGCGCGGCTAACCCAATTCCGAATTTCGTAAAAGCGAACTCGTCTGAAATTCGGGTGGAATTTCTCGTCCTTTCGCTAATTAGAAGATTTAACAGCTCCTGAGTCCGCGTCGTGTTTATTTCTCATTACTTTAAATGACAAAGCTTTAAATGACGAATCATTTTATCAGTTTTTTTATCAATCAATAGTTATTCGATTATCCCATATTTGGTTCTTCTTCTTTTTCTTTTTTTTTTAATTTATGGAGCATAGCACACAAAATGCATAGCATAGCTAAATAAAATTATCTAGATCAATAAACATCCATAAAGTTTCTATATTGATTTACATACATGTTCATTGGTCCATGGTTTTATGCTAGTTGTGCTATACTTGCGCATTTTGCGTATCAATTATGCATTCAACAGACTCAACAGTTGAGTGAGCGCTCGCTGTATTAGCGCTCATTAATGTATTCCTTTAGATCTAAAATTCTGATTGGATGCTCTAAAAAAATATTATTCACCAGTAACAGTAAGCGCTCACTCAACTATTGCGTTCGCTAATACGTACCCTATGCTTATGTATTTTGTATACCATAACCTAAAGGTCATGGCTTACAGAAAAATGTAAAGCAGTGAAGAGCTACGTAAAATAAAATAGGGAATAGGGAATAAAGAATAAGAATTTCAGTCTATCAGAAACCATGCATAGAATACACAGTTTCTGATAAATGGAAATTCTTATTCTTTATTTCCTGTTCCTTATTTCTTTGATTACGCACAGCCTCTAAGACAGTAAATGAATCGACCAATCACAGGCAGAGACGTAATGTAATAAGCAGTAGTAAATGTCGTGGTCCAGCGGTTCTTGAATATCCTTGGATCCTGGAATTATATTGGAATTTTATATATATTCTGGGAAAATTCCTGCACTGAAAGAAAAGATTGGCTGCTGCAGCAAATTAGATTGGATGGTAAAATATGGCATAGCATTTTTAATTGGCTGTAACAGCCAATTTTTGATTGCGTTAGCCTATCCGCAATGTCAGTATAGGATTTTGATTGACTAATGCAACAAACATTGGCTGCTACAATCAATTAAAAATGCTATGCTATATTTAGCCAATCTTTTTTATCAGTGTGGAAAACCCCTAAAATTTTAGGGCTTGCCTGGAATTTATCATTCTTTCTAAAAAAATCAGAGAATGAAAAAAGAAAAAAAAAGAAAAATTGTGTTTGAGTACAAATCCTCCTTTAAAGATGCAATAAGTTACCAATAGAAAATGAGAAACTTGAATTTAATACCTAAAATAGAACATAGGTAGTAAATTGTTTGTGTTGACGGAATGTTCGTTTGATATTATTTATAAAGCAATAAATAATATTGTTTCAAATTTGTTAGCGTTTTAATTCATTCTTATGATATAGAATCCTAACTTAAATATAAACTAACTTAAATATAAAAATCCTAACTTAAATATAAAGCATGTAATAATGTGCAAATCGATGAAAATTAAGTAATGAAAATTAATCGATGGGATAAACTCTGAGAAAATTAGGATTTTTACCTGGAATGTCCTGGAATTATTCTTGAATTGACTAGCCAGATTTTGCTGGACACCATGTAAATCCAAAATGTTGATTTGTTCACATTTAAATCTTATTGTTTCATTCCTCATCTTTTTCCAATTCTTGAATATAATTTTTTATGTGCTGTATCTTTTAATATTATACATAAAATATATAAGCATAGCATAGCTAGTATCAGACTATCTGGACCATTGAATTACGTAAATCAATATGATGAATTTTATGATGGATGCTCATTGATCCAGTCTTATGCTATGCTATGTTTATACATTTTGTGTGCTATAACCATATTCCTAGCTTTTATATTTCTTCTATTCATTAAAACTACTTTTTATAACTGGACTAATCAACGCTATTAATAAAATGAATATAATCATGCTTTTGTTTTGATAAAATTTTATTTGTTTCATGAATAATGAAATTATTTGTGTGAATTAACAAAATTATTTGTAATTAAAATAATATGCTGATAATAATATAACATCATTTTTTTCAATATAGTGCAGCAATAAAAAATAAATCTACTATTTCGTTCTGATTATCTTAAAGATTTTTTTGTTTTTTCGAGCCAATATTTCTCAACTTTCCTTTCGACATGCATGTAATCGAATCGTCGAGACTCAATAACGACTGTCGCCTTTACTGTGTCGTCAACGGCATGGCATATTGAATCGCGACTCATAGTCGCGGTGGCCCAGATTTACGGAATCGAGCCGTTTATTCTCGTACGGAATCGAGCGTTGAATTCTTCATAAGCGCCGTTGCGCCGCATCTCCGTTAGAGAAAGAGAGGAACAGATGAAGATGATAATTGACGCAAATGATGAACTCTTAAGCGTAATGGGATCTAAGTTGCCGCCAATGAGAACATAAATTCACCTCTTCCGCTTCCGCGTCATCACACATTTTCTCGTGTCTCGCGAGCCGGAAGATTCAAACGAGATGTTTTTGCGAGCGGATTCACGCGGATTAACGTCGCGTGTAATCTGCACGTTGTCGTTTATCCGACGACGTCTGTTAATTTCGTTAAGTACTTTTCGAAATTGTCTATAAAACAATGTCCTTCTGAACAACGATGATGGGGATTGCGAGAAGATAGTCTGAAGCAAGTTTCTTTTCTATTTTTTAAAGATCTCTTTTCATGAAAAACACTTTGTTTTTCGCGAAAGAAGAACTATTTGCTCTTCTCATGATAGTATTCCCTGTATTTTTAAGTTTCCTTCCCTAAGAACCCTCGGAATTCGTCTAATTTCGAAGAACACGCAACTGTTCAAATGCCATACGACCGTAACATCAAAACGGCTTTCTTCGTAAAGGTTGAAAGATTGATTTATATTAATAAGAATAAGAATAAGAATCAGATCGATTGAGAGTCAACGCTATAATTCTGTAGTTAATAAAAAGGCATTAATAAAAAGGAAGAAGAGGCTCCACGCGATCGAATCGTCAGCTTGCCTCATTAATATTAAAATGTGCGGCTAACTCAGCAGATAGAGAGAGAAAAGAGGAAATTGTTCGCTGGAATTTTATGAGTGCGCCTATTATGCAGACGATGGACGGACCTACATTCGCCTTACACGAGTAATCTCTGTAACACGGCAAAATTTACGAGAGCCCTTTTACCACGCCGAAACAACGTTATTCAAAAGAAGAATTGCAGAAGCGAAATTGGAAAAATTTTGCCAGCTTTTCAGTATTTTAATATAACGCGTTGCTTATTAATATCTTATTTTATAGAATTATCTATTTGTTTATTTGAATAAATGACGAATATACGCAGTATCCTTTTTAAATAGACATGTTTATTTTTTCAAAACTTTTAATAATAATATTACAGAAAATTCCTGTCTAATTAATATTTTGAAGTATTAATGAACGAATTTTTACGGAAACTATCGACGAATTTAATTTTATGCAAGTACAATATTAGCCCAAGAACAACAAAGGTCAAAATAAGTCGTGATTGATTGAAAAGTGACTTTTAATAATCAAATTTGCAGCTATTTTGACATCATTTGATGTTATCATTTTGATGTTATGATGACTTGAAAATTATTTCGGAGGGAGTATATTGCACAAGAAAATTTTAGAAATTAGTGCGCAGACTTCTGATTCTAATCTAATCACAAATTAATTTGAAGATATTTAGAAATAAAGTCCTAAAATTTTCAAATTTGTGTCCTTCCTTTTCTCTCAAAAAATATGGTCACTATAATCATATTATATCGGGATTGCAATTTGTACGCGATACAATTTAGCCTGACCACATCGCATATTAATGTAGGCGTTAAATGTAGGTGTTATCATTTATCAGCCTCGCTCGAGTACGCTCACGTGTTTGTTCCCCTTCAACAATTAACATGGCTTACGTATTCCCATTCGTATAATAGCGAGCTCGTTATTAAAAGAATGGTCTAGCGAGTCTTTGTTGTATGAACGTTGCCATAAATCCTGATTAATTAATTCCAAATAACGTCAAGGGTTTAATAAAAGTATAATTACTTAAAATATGCAACCAGTACTTAAGCAATTCACCGATCGCACGTGGAATATGTAGATTGCGTAAGCACGTTTTGTACCTGCTTATTGAAAATTATAATGAGTGTACTTATTAGATCCCCTGCTGAAACTTTCATCAAAAGGAATTCATTGCTCGTTATCGTGCCTGTCTCCTTTCTCACGGTGCTTTGTGCGAAAGAATCTCAATTCTCAGACGTCGTCCTTCTCGAAAGCGGATCGAGCATGTGCTATGTTGCAAGCATAACGCGGTCCTTAAGGTGAAAGTTCATTCGCCAGTGGACGATCATCGAGAGCGACGGTCCGGTGTGGCAATCCCAGCTGGCGGAGACTCGGAAGAAGATGAAAGGAAGCAGCGCTTGGACTCCTTTCTGTACAAGAGGACTCGATCACTTTGTACATGAGAAGAGCTTAGCGAGACAAAAGCGTCGGCCGTGGCGCGATGCATTTTCCACGGAATCGATTTAATCGAGTCACCACGACAACGATGACTCGCCACCCAGCGGCGGTGGTGGTGCCTGGTGGTGGTGGCGAACCTCGCCGAGAGAGTATTGACCTACGACAGGGGTTCCCAAGCCTGGGAACCAAAGTTGGATCATGGGGGGTGAAAGACGCCTCTATGGGTCGCGAGTCCGAAGATAATGAGGCCGAGAATGTTACGTTGAACAGAGAAAACTGATCAGTAAGCGCTCAGTGATTCCTTAATTTCTTTGATTGGTTCCCACACTTTAGATCCAGCCAAGAATTAAAAAAGCAAGTATCAATTGTATGAAAGAAAACAGTTGAAAAATTTAACACATTTTGCGTTGTAAATTTATCTCAATGGAGATGAATTTACATTTTTGTATTAATTTAATACAAAATATACATGTTAAAAAATAATATAAATATTATGTAACAAAATTAATACAAAGAAAATAATATTGACACAAACTGTGGAAGCATATTTTTTCAGTAAAATTAATATTTATGATATGTTAAATATCAACATATACTTTATTTATTTATCTTAGAATTTACGTTTAAATTAACACGAATGTTAAAAATTCAACACAAAATTTTAACAAGGACTTGAGTGAACTGTTTCTAACAAATACAAAATATTTTTTACGAATCACTGAGCACTCGATCAGTTTTCTCTGCTGAACGCCATTCGATTAAAATTGTAGTAGCCAGGAAAAGAGCAAATGTATTTTCTGTTTCTCCGTGAGAACTTTCTTTTTGCGCGAAATGTGTTTAAAGCTTCCATCTTGCTTTGTGGGTACAGAGAAACCGAGATTCCTCAGTGGAGTCGGTTGCCTTTCAATATTCTATAGGTTTTTATATTTACTCTTTGAACTTTACTTCACATGCTTCCATAAACTTTTCTTATCGCAATTTTAGAGATATTAATTTACCGCACAAGACTTTTTTATTTCATCCTATATCTCATTTTATTATAAACATGCAAAGAAGTATTTATTTTCCTCAATTATATATTACGTGTAAGTAAGGTGAACATGTTAGTTATGTGTTCCGGGAAATTTATCAAGATCATAGTTTGTTAACTTCATTAATCACAGTTAAATCTCTTCTCCGCGAGTTCTCCGCGTCTTTCGTCGAATATCTTCGGTGTGCTCGACGCGAAATCGGGTCATCATTATTTTACTTTCTTTTCTTCTTTATTTTTTCATGTACATCTTTCCCGTAAGACACGGCCGTTCTTCGAAAGGCTAGATTTTTATTTCTGGAATGATGCTGCATCGCGCGCGGCGGGACCGGTTTTCTCTGTTGTTGTGCGTGAATCGTATGGTCCCTCGTTGATTTCCAGAGTCACTTTGTGTACGCGAGAGAGGCAACGCCAAGCGATATAAACTCGCACCCCAGAGGGGAGTTCCAGTGCACTATGTCATCCTTTCTCGACGGCGAAAAACAATAACTACGAGCGACGTGTGCAGAGAGTGGCTCTCTCGCAGTCGCCGAGTCCTGCCTGCGAGCAACGCA
The DNA here is from genome assembly GCF_000143395.1 of Atta cephalotes. Lineage (NCBI taxonomy): Eukaryota > Metazoa > Arthropoda > Insecta > Hymenoptera > Formicidae > Atta > Atta cephalotes. The sequence continues at coordinate 750,508 of NW_012130089.1, forward strand.
CGCGAATCAACACTTTACTTTGAAAGCAAAGTGCAAATAACAATTGTTGTAATACTGGGTGCTTTTCACCAAAAAGATACTGAGTGCTTTTCAGCAATAGACACTGCATTACACAGTATAACACACTGAATCGTTACATCCTTATTGTTTGCCACTGTTGAACAAAGTCACTGTTTTCTTACTGAAAAACATCAACAGTTGACACAGTGAATCGTTACATCTTTGTTGTTTGCCCTGTTAAATGAAGATGAAATGATTACTGTTCTCTAAATCTCGTGGAATGAAATCTCACTCGAAGAGACTGAAAATTTAACCTGTCTTGAAAAAAGAGTGAAAATACAATCATTCTTGTTCAAGAGTGATAGATTTTTGTTCTTTTTAGAATGAAATTTACTGTTTTGAAATGAGATTCACTCCGAAGGAGTGAAGTCTCATTCCCTTTTTTGGAGTGTAATACCAAGGTAGATGGAATTTCACTTAAAAAAAGGATTGAGATTTCACTCCTTTGAAGAGAAAGTCTTGTTTCAAAAGAGTAAATCTCACTCTAAAAAAAATGAAAATCTGCCACTCTTTAACAAGAGTAGCCATATTTTTACTTTTTTTTCAAAACAGATTAAATTTTGAATTTTCTCTTCGAGTGAGATTTCATTCCACGAGATTTAAAGAGTGTGTTACACTATCTCTTGCTGGATAATACCAATAATTGGCAGTGAATTATTTCATCCTTGTTATTTGCTAACGTTTAACAAGGATGAAGAGATTCATTGTGTTACATTTCCTTATCGAAAAACATCAGTAGTTGGCACAGTGTAATACAGTGAATACAAGGACTTCGTCCTTGTCATTTGCCAATTTAACAAGGATGAAGAGACAAGATTCGTTGTATTACATTGTGCTCCTTGTCGGAAAATTCCAGCAGTATAATACAGTGAATTACTTCGTCCTTGTTATTTGTTAATGTTTAACAAGGATGAAATGATTCGCTGCCTTGCACTGTGTCATTAACGTCTCTTACCGGAAAGCATCCACTGTTGCCTCTTCGAAAGAGACGGATGTGACGAAATCGTCTCTTTCCGGAGTCTATTAAATACGCTCGTTAAAATTTTTAAAAGAGAAGCATGAAGCTTTGCGACATCGCGTGCTAGTTTTCCCATATTTCGTTTCACATATCGAACGACTCTAAAGATAGTGATCGATTTTTATATCGTTATCTTATCGATTGGCAAACAAAGCACTCATATCTTTAGAACTGTATTTTTACATACTATACAGCCGAGAAGGATTTACTAGATTCTAGAGATATCGTTCGTTTCCATGTAGTTTTTCGTAATCCATGATGGATTTCGCCGATGACTGGAGGCTTATCCGACTGCAACAAAGTTGCAGCACTTTAAACTGCAACACACTATACTCTATTTGCTCGTCCATCGCGTTCCCCGTGTATGCGTGAAATGCTTTTAAAGCGCAATCGTTCGTACATTGACTCGACGGAATGATTGCGCCGGGCGAGGCGTACCGATAAGCGAGAAGCCTTCGCGCTTTTTGAGGGCGAGGATCTCTTCTCATATCTATCGGGATTACACACGTTTCATATTCGGCACGATAATCCTGCTCATCTGACTCAGATTTCTTCAACGTGTGAGATTTCGTTCAGAGGACACAAACTTTTCTGTGTGATATTCATTCCTGTCGCTACTTGCTCCGAGATTATGAAACTCTGTATTTAGATGAGAGTGAATAGTTTGTTCTATTTTATGAGATGGCATCTATGTGAAATAAACGAGAATACATTTTCTATTAATTATATATGGAAAATTGATTGCCTGTGTAACGAGCTAGTTTTCACATATAAGTAGTTTATATAATAATATGGAAAAGCTGACATAAATACTCGATAATGAATTTTTGTTTATGATATATCAAAGGTGCTCTGTGATCACAAATTTTCTACTTTTGATGACTGACACTATAATTCAAAACTATACACTTTATTACCGACCTTTGTGTCTATGATAGCTTTTGTTTACCACATTATAAGCTGCATTTATACGTGAAAATTCTCATTTCACTCAATTTTATATATATATATTATAATTTATCTTAATAGTCCTTATTTATTTTTAATATTTGAATTATTAATTCTATTGAACCGTTTGATAGATTTATTTGTAATTGTTATAATTAGTGCAAATCTTTTATTTTCGTTTATATCACGCTGCTGTAAAATAAAACAAACTCTCCTCTCTAAATACAAAGTTTTATAACCATTATCACTCTCGGAATAAGCGAAAAATGAACATTGCATAAAAGTAATTTTTCCGCGAAAAGTAATTTTTCCAGTTAACAACTCGGTAAAAATTCAGATAAATACTGACCGAAGTGAAGAAGGAACTGTTGAACTGACTGATTCAGGTTCATTAGCGGGAACTCTCTTAATTACGCGACGGAGATGGACGACAGTCTTTTCTTTGCCTTGACCTTACGCACGTTGTGTTTATGAGTCGCCACGTGTGTATACAAAGATTATCTGATTCATTCGTATTCTACGATCGGCTCCCAAGTGTAACGGAACGCACGGCGTGTACCGCGGTTTCCTGTACCTTTATATGACTCGAAACGCTAAACGATCGCTACTTAGACGGTCAATCACCTTTTCGAATTGCATAAGACAACTGGAATACTTATTGTTATAGAGAATACTTATTGTTATACTCGACGGAGACTTGACTCGGAGAATTAAAATACCTCCGTCATAACTTTTACTACAGTTTTGTTTTCTTTCAATGATTAATTCTTTTTAATATAAATATATCAAAAATAGATTAGATTTCCTGTGACGGTGGTATTTTTTACAATAAATTCTTCAGAGAGCTATTTTGAGAGCTTATTAATAGTATTATCAAATTGACAATCAATTGTGATATTATTTCATTTATGATTGCGTTTTAAGACTAACAATAAATGACGTACAGTTTATACAGATACTCTTTAAAGATACTCTAAATCTGAATCAGTGAATAATCACTGACATCAGTGCCAAGTATGCCACTGGTAATTAGTAAATTAAATGTGAGATCTCTATTCCCTAACTAATCTTGTTTTAGTGCTTAAACTCAATGAATATGGTATCGAAAAATTGAAATTAACGTGCAAATATCAGTATTTTAGTTATATACTGCTCAAACATTCTTCCTTTTTTAGTTGAACTTCATAGATTATCAGTGCCAACTATGCAACTGGGTAATTAGTCCACTGATTCAGATTTAGAGAGTATATTTAGAATTTGTATTTAAAAATATTAGATATTAAAATCCAGCCTCGACTATATTCCTCACTTATTATTTACTCATTTATTTATTTGTATATTTGTATACTCAGATATATTAAATAATAAACTTGGAGTATAAGGTTCAAACCGATACTTAATAACGAAGCTGTAATTAATAAATACTTTTTTCCCCATAGTCTTGAGAATATAAATCGTTTTCTTTTTGTGTGTCCAAAGGCAGTCCATGAAAAAAAGATTATTCTGTTCCGTTGGTCATTGCGGCATTTGCTGTCCTTCGAATAACGGTCGATGTTTAGCACTCCGGCCACTTCCGGCCGGAAGTGTATAAGACTGTAGTATAGCGGAAGCCGCGCTACCGTCGTCGTTGGCAATATCGATCGCTCTTCCACGATGCGATTTTATCGCCTCACGGTGCTCTTTCACAAGTTTACCTGCATTTCGCGTATACGAGCATGTCACGGTCGAAGTAACATGCGGAATCGCGGTATTTGCTGGTAGTTGTATTACAGAACAATGTTGGCCTTTCCCGGCAAGTCTTGAAAATGTAAAACGAACGACACGTCTCGTCCTTGTTCGCACTCAACTAAATCGGAAATGAAAACGAGGATAATGAAACCAATAATCCTATTCTTCAATAATAATAATAAATTTTGTTTAAATAATTAAACAAAAAACGCATTATTATTATTACAATTTTTTTATTATTATTGGATTATTACTAGATTATCGACGAAACTTGTCTTTGATTTCAAGTCGGATAAAATATTTAATCCATGATAAAATTTAATGGAATTTTGGATGAAAATCTTAATTGAAGCAATTAAACTGAACAGCTTCTTTTTCGCTATAAATATTTATTGGCTATATTATTATATAAAGTTATTATATATATTATATAAATCACTATATAAAATTGTTCAAATTCTCGAGAAATTCAAATATCCGATAAACGTGATAAAGACATAAAAAAAATTAATAATTATTCTCTTTTTTTTTGCAGATCCAGACGAAGCGTGAACTGTTTTTCAAAGGCGACGGCACGGGTATAATCTCGTCACCGTCAGTGCCGTCGGTACCGCCACCGCAGCCACCGACGCAGAGCCCTGGGTCTCAGATGAACAATTCGGTGGCAAACACCACGACAGCCAGTAGCCTCACGTCTCCTAACACGGCGCCAGTGTATTCGAGTGGGGCCCTGACCGGGGTCAATGCAAAGTCGCGGCTACCATCTACGGCGGTGACAACGGCGATCACGAATGATGCCTCGGAAGATAGCAACAGGCGTGAGTCGGCACGTACTGCGATCTCTTCCAAGGAGGACAGTAACAAGGAGAGCAGTTTGCTGCACCATGCGCGACCTACGCCGCCCACGAAGCCCAAGGAGCTCGACGGCTACGTCGGCTTCGTGAATCTCCCTAATCAGGTGTACAGGAAAGCCGTAAAGAAGGGCTTCGAATTCACACTCATGGTCGTAGGTCGGTAATAGTTCGGTAGTTTGTAGTGAAAATTGAGATAAATTATTACACGATGAAATTATTTTGACACGAATTGTATAAGTAATTAACGGTAATTTTTTTAATTCTTAAATACTTTTTCGACATACTTGACTTTTTTTCTAATGTTTTTCCCATTGTTTATAACTTTTATTCATAAAAATATATATATTTGTTTGATATCATTATGTTCCTTAATATCTAATTTAAAAAACATTGTTTATTTTATTTTTATACAAGTTATAAATAATTGAATTATGTTGGATATGCCATACCCAAGTATGTTGTCCCCGTAGTGTAGGTTGTTTAAGGATTAATATAAATAATTGTTAATATATTAGAATTAATGTAAATTCGTTATTTTGAAATAATTCAGTTGTAACCTATTATTAAGAAACTAGTATTACGAGAGATAAATCAATGAATGTTTAAGTTTATATAAAATATGGAAACGTGCATGAGTATTTTCTTAAAGCAATGCCGAATCGATAAGAAGTAACGCCCATGGAAGCGCAGCGAAGTCTATTGTCGAGGTCGAATTTCTGTTTGCGGTGAGAAACGCGATCTCACTTCACGGGGAGCTGGACATTAAAATGCCCTATTATGCGGCAGCGGAACAACGGTTGTCTGTTTCACGAGAACTGGCCCGGGTAGAAGACAAAAGGATCCGTTTCTTCGGTAGTTGCAGCGGTATTCCCATTTCGTCGGGAATATCATCTCGCGATGCAACCTCTCATCTGCCGAGCACGTGCGAGTTCTTCTCTTTCTCTTTCGTTTGCTTCTTTCCTCGCTTGTTGGATCAAGGCTGTCGCCGAGGTTCAGCGGTTCTCACACGCGAAGATGTTTATCCGCACCTTTGATTTCGACCTTCATCAACCATCGAATCTTCTCTCTTCGTTGACCTCGATTATTGTTTATTATGAATTACCATCATGCACACTCGAAACGGCCAATTTGCTGTAATAACGTATCTTCGCCGATTGAAAAAGGCTATAAATTGTTAATTGCAGTCTATGTTTTTTCCTTCTGCTTAGATTTATTACTTAGCTCCGGTTTTCTTAATTGCACGACGGAGAAGCAGTATAATTGAAGGCTTTTAACGTATGGATATGTCACATTTGTTTAATTATCTATATTCTTTATGATGAATGATAAATGCTTTTATAAAATAAAATTATGTCGACCTGGAAATATGTACGCAACATTGGCATGGAAAACACTTTAAGAATTTAGCTGAGAGTTCTAGGAGATAGTAACAAAAATACTGACTAAAGTGCTGTCGATCTTGAACGAAGCGCATGCACGCGGGTGTGAAAGAGTGTCATTGGGTCTGGAGAAATTTGAGAGCGTGGTCTGCTGCGTGCAGGGGCTATTATTAGCCCGCGTATAAGCGGAGCCGTTCCTCCGTAAATAGAGAACACACACAATTCAATAGCTTACCCTTGGCTGAAGGCGTAGGCGCGGCACTTCGCTTGGTTCAAGGTTTGCGCATTAAGAGGTCACGGCATTCATTTTATCTCATTATGTTTCGGATACCGTCATCGAATTTATTTGACCGCGAATCCATTGGATGCGAGACATTCTAGAAATATCGACCATAAATATTTGGACTGAGATTAATGATCGTTATGACGAGATATTTAATAGCTAGGAAGTTGTTTTTGAGAATTAAATAGTTTTTTGCAGACAGAAAATATTTATGAAATAATATTCAAAAAAATATATTTGAAAAGAAGTCATTCAACTGAAATATTTCAATTAAAATATTGCACGATTAATATAGAATATTCCTTTTAGAATATTCCTATAATTAGAACTATAAATTGTACGTTTCTGCAAATGTTTAATCAAATTATTTTAGTAATTAAAATACGTATTCTATTGTAATTGTACAATTCGTGTTAAACTCTATTATTCAATTTTTAAAAAATTCCCACAAATTAAATTATCTCAAGATTTTATATATATATATATATCTATAATCAAAATATACTAAACTTTTTATTTTTACAGGGGAGTCGGGTCTCGGTAAATCCACCTTGATCAACTCCATGTTCCTGGCAGACATATATAGTGCCGAATATCCCGGACCCAGCCTCAGGATAAAAAAAACGGTTGCCGTGGAAACTAGCAAAGTGCTGTTGAAGGAGAAGGGTGTAAATCTCACCCTCACGGTCGTCGATACGCCTGGTTTCGGTGACGCTGTGGACAACAGTAACTGGTAATAATCTGACGAAGCGGTTGAAAGCTTCCGATTAAATCCCACATGTATTTGTTTTTGGACTTCTACTTATGTGAATAACACCTTTTGTTTTTATTCAGTTGGGTGCCAGTAATAGACTACATCGAGTCGAAATACGAGGAATTCCTCAACGCAGAATCCCGTGTGACAAGACGGCAGATCCCAGACAGTCGAGTGCATTGCTGTCTCTACTTTGTCGCGCCCTCCGGTCACGGATTGAAGCCGCTCGATGTGGAGTTCATGCAGCGTCTCCATGACAAAGTTAATATCATACCTGTTATTGCCAAGGCGGACACTATGACGCCGGATGAGTGCGCACACTTCAAGAAACAGGTATTTATCTATAATATACTACAATTTAAAAAAAAGAAAAAATTTGCTATTATTAAAAAATACAGGAAACATAACAGAAATATAATCTTTAAGAAATTTTTTCTCATATAAATCTCATATATAAACAATGAAATATGTAATAGCATTCGATAAATCTGGACTTGTTTGCATATTTTTTTTCTAAATTATTAATTTAATCATTGTTTTCCAGATCTTAAATGAGATTGCACAACACAAAATAAAGATCTACGAATTTCCGGAGGTCGAAGAAGAAGAGGATACCAAACTCCATAAATTATTAAGAGACAGAGTGCCATTCGCAGTCGTGGGAGCGAATACAGTTATTGAACACGATGGGAAGAAAATACGAGGAAGAAAATATCCATGGGGAATTGCAGAAGGTATAGATCATTGAATTGAAATGATCGCGCGAAATTTTATCGCTGGATAAAAGTTATCATTTAAATAACTACAGAACTAGAGTTAACCTAGTTTTTATGTTTTGAAGTTTTTTATTTAGCTATACTTAATTTTATTTCTGCGTATATCTTTGCGCATTTTTACACTGTTTATATTAATATGAAATAAATAGTATATAAAATAATAGATAAATAAGAAGCTCATTTCTTAGAAATATGATTAATGCATATTTTTTCTTTATACAAACTGGGTATCATTTTTTATAATTCATTTCTATTTCAATTCTTTGTGTAGTTGAGAATCTGGAACATTGCGATTTCATTGCGCTCCGAAACATGGTAGTAAGGACGCACGTGCAGGATTTAAAAGACGTGACGAACAACGTACACTACGAGAACTTCAGGTGTCGCACCCTGGCCGGTCTAGGCGTAGACGGCAAACCGACAAAGGCCTCGAATAAGTAAGTACATCCGTACAATTCCTCTTCATATATTTTATTACTGTACTAGAATAGTTTTGTCAAAAAGTAGATATGTCTTGTCTTATTGAAATAGACAAATCGAGCGTATAATTATCATAATTAATAAAAAAAGATTAATAGAAAAAAGAAAGCTAAATTATTTATCTTCTTAAATTAATTCGATCACTCAAGAATCAAATGATAAAAACTACAGCCTCGAAAACATCTTTTAATATAACAACCGTTTAGCCTCATGCGCATAATGCGGCTCAATTTATTAATTCACCTGCCCCAGTGGCGCAATATTAATATTATTACCGGATGTGATAAAGATGACGGGACAACTACTTATCTCCTTTAGTCGCTGTTACGACGCTCGCTTTTTCTATTCGAAACACGAGCAAGGTTGTTTGTTTCGTTGAGTTTGATTTGAGCACGCGGTGTATATCTCGGCGAAGCACTCGACTGTGTATGCGTGATGAGATGATTATTTATTTCGAGCTTCAGTATCACCAAATAATAATACAACGCTGTGGTTCTTGCGAGTCGATTGCGTGTACTGTACTGAAACATGCTTGTACCACGGTGTGTTTCTCTCTTTTCATTCTTTTTTATGGTTCCTGAAGAAAATTCAGAGAAAGGTTGTGCATGCAAACTATCAAAGGCCCCAGTGACTCGCGCTCGAATTATCTTAGCGTATCTCAATCGCGCGAGCGGGATCTGTATCCGTAGACTAGACACGAGAACGCTGCCGAGGGAGCGGAAGGAACAGACCAACCAATCCTTCGACAGCGTGTCGCCCGTGCGAATTTTAATGTTGAATTTCTTATTGGTCAGTTTGTGCCCTCCAGGAGTGATGAACAGTTTCATGACGGTGTGGTAAGTCCTTTAATAAGGCTCAAAAAGATATACTATGGTTTTGTGTGCACAAGCCTTGTCGAGTTTCGAGACTATCCCTATAATCTTCCAATCTGGGAGGATTCACTGTGCAGAATATCACAAAATTGAAAGCGGAAAAATTAATAAAAAATAATTTAATGAACAAGACTCCGTACGCCTTAAAATCTATAATTTAATTGGTTTTCAAGGCAAATAACTAAATTAAAATATTAATTTAATTATTTCAGCTTATAATTTATATAAATCAATTTTCTTTCGACTCTGTATTATTTTTGCTGCATTATATATATATATATATATATATATATATATATATATATATAATAATAATAATAATATATA
>NW_012130089.1:760006-775006 GCF_000143395.1 Atta cephalotes
TTAATTATTAAATAACTTAATTTACTTTTCGTTACTCTGTTATTTATTTGTCTNTNTATATATATATATATATATATATATATATATATATATATATATATAAAATTACAAAATTAAGATGCATATTCTCTGATTTATTTATTACGCGAGATCGTTCAAACGCTTACATTTGATATGCTCAGTGAGCCCTCCGCAATAATACCCAAATTATTTGTACGCTGTTTAAAAAGAGAGTAATTGATAGATTAGATTTTCCATATTGAACGTAACACAATTTATATTTGCTTGATGCCTTTATATTTATGTGCGTTTACTTTTGCATTAGTACTTAGCATAAACAAGTAGTTCCCTTACATATAGAAAAAATGTATCTACTTACTTTTATAATATCTTTTATAACACTTATAAATGTGTTGTGGCTTTTTGTATAAGAGTTTTGATTTGCATTGTGTATAAAAAAGAATTAATATTGCAAATTGATGATAAAAATATATTGGTGATTTATAAAATGTTCTTGTATTATATTATAAACTCTTTGAACGTGATATAGATATATCCGCATATATATCATATATATGAACGTGATATATCATATATTTCCGCATTGAGATGATATTTTGCACAAATCTCACAACAAATGTCCAGAATGTAATCGGATCTCGTAGAATTGGAGCAATGTTTTAATTGTAATGATACAGTAATGCACCAATTATTATCATCTGTAATTTGCGCAATATCGTTTTGATGCAAATCCGAGCTCCAGTTAGCTTAGTCCAACCTGATTACGGTCCCAAAGCACTTATAAGCTTATCATCAATGAATTATCTATTCTATCGCGCTATTACTAAGAATAATTTTTCTATTGTTATTTTTTAGCTATCTCTCGCGATAAAGAGTACATTTATGGAAAATACGTGTGTCTCTATTTCTCGGAATATTCATCATACTGGGCGCGTAACTTTTCTACAATGTTGTCACTTCTGTTAATATCTACTCTTATCTCTTTGCAATATTACGTAATTATTTACTCTTAATGATCCGCCAATTCATGTTGGTTATGTTAATAATTATTTCTATGTTAATATACAATACTATCTAATTGTATTAATTAATTAAGAACTTTTATAATCTTTCTTGAAGGACCGAAAGTTTGTATTTACAAAAAATGATATTCTGAAGTGCATGCAAAGAGCTAATGAGATTATACGAAATATTAAATAGTAGTGCGCTCAATATTAGCTATGTGCCGAGAGTACCTGAATGTCACACGCGTTATTCTATATCTGTATTTCGACAGTACGATATTCCATCGGTTCATACATTTTAGGTTGAATTTATTTGAATCTTTTTAGGAACCCGTTGGCGCAGTTGGAAGAGGAGAAACGTGAACATGATAACAAGATGAAGAAAATGGAAACGGAGATGGAGCAAGTTTTCGAGATGAAAGTTCGCGAAAAGAGGCAGAAGTTGAAGGATTCCGAGACGGATGTAAGTGAAGTGTGTCATCGATGTTATCTTTTTTTTTATTTTGGGATTTAAGTCGAGATTGATAAAAATTTGTTTAGATTATCCGGCTATTATGTCACTGGTTATTTAATTGAGAATAAATTTTGCATTTAAGAAAGTAATTCTTTATTCAATCGAGATCCTTTTTAGTTCTCATAAAATTATTCTCAATTGACACAAATTTTTCTTTACATGGTGTTTTTACATTTGGTGAAACGTAACTGTCTGAGTAGTAACGTATACGGGAAATCCGTAAATAGTTGCAGAGAAGGCACGAACAAATGCGACGCTCATTGGAGCAGCAAGTGCGGGAATTGGAGGAGAAGAGACGAGCGTTCGAGGCGGAGAAAACTGCTTGGGAGCAGCAGACCGGACACAGTATTGAAGAATTGCGTAGACGCAGCTTAGAAGCTAATTCGAAAGAGTAAGTAATAATCTGCATCGACGAAAATGATAAGATGTGTTTTTTTTTGCATTTTCATACGTTTTTTATTTTTCCGTTGTATCTTAAAAAAGGTATATCATTATTTTTTGCACGAAATTTTTTTATTAGAAACGTCTTTAGATATTTTTTTATTTTTATATTCAGCTTATTCTGTTTTTTTTATTTTATTTTAAATCGCTAACCCGATTGCGAACGATATACGAAGCAGTTATATATCGCTTGATGCTTAGCCACTGGTGATTTAGTATGGTTCTCGGAGTTGTTTAGACATCCGGTTTGATTGGCGCAAAAAGCATTCGGCGCAATTAGAGTCTGACGCAGCTTAATAGCTTTCTTGTACACTATGTTCTGCCATCGTATCTTCTTTCGGCTACTACTAGAGATCGTTTATCAAAAATGGAATCGAGTTTACTGTGGCGAAATCATAATGGGATCATTACGGAAGCTATTTAGTATCATTGAATAAAATTTCCTAAATTAAAACTGTAATACTTCACTCTTCACTTTAATTGAACTTAAAATAGCTTTAGTTTAAGAGTCTTTTTTGAAATAAGGTATTTTTATCAAAAAGTTTTATCAAAAAGAGAGAAATTCATAGATAAAGGAAAGATACGATAGTAAGTACATATTGTACAATATAGACTTTGCTCTCGCTATAGTATTTCGTAGTCGCTAATACGTGTTTAGATTTTGATGTGCAATTTGATAGTTGTTGCACCGCAATACATTCCATTCACGCTTGACATTTAAGATCCTTTACATCCCGATCACTTTTACGAAGCTTGCACTAATAACGGAATAATAATTATTATCGATTCGACTCTAAGATTATCATCGCCGAACGAATTTTATTTGACAGTTTATATTCACGTCATATTGTCCGCACATATATTATAACTTCTATTATCATTCTAGTATCATTATCGTGAATTTAGCACTGAATGAGGCTGTCTAATTTTAACACATAATTAGACATTATATTATTAATAAATGTAATATTTAAATTAAACGTTAAGCATTTCTTTTTAATCTAGGCAACATAATTGTTATTTAAAAGACATCGAAAGAGGTTCGAGAAACATCTTTCTTTATATTAATTGGGCCGACAAGCACATTCAGCGCTAAATCGCCACCGACGTTTGCCGCATCGTTCCCGCGAAATCCGAAAGAGATAACGGAAAACTTCGTGCAAATAACGTCGGCGGCGCTCTCCAGGACACCGTTTAGTGTCCCATTGATCTAATCGCGCGGATACACGTGTACCTAAAGTCCGTACGCGTTTTTTTTTTTATATTCGAGATGTAGAATTGGCTTGCTACCGGATGTACATTCGCAAAAAAAGTCCGGTTTGTTTGTCTCTCTTGTGTGTATACCATATCGGGGTATCCTCCTGATCTAGGACGGGATCGATGTCCTCCGAGGGATCTGGAGGTGGCGGGGGTACATTGAGGGGGTCCCGAGGGATAAGCAGCCTCCTTCGTCGACACACCAGTTTCAAATCACCTCAAGAGAGCCCCGCACAGATACAGCTTGTCATACAGCATCCTGAGCACCCTTAATAGAGACCGTCTCCCAGACCGCTCTCGCTCGCTAGCGAGATCCGCTCCGAGATTGCCGCGCCAACCGCTACTCGCGCTCGACCCTTGTCAACCCTTATTCAGAGATTGCCCTCTCTTAGAAGCGACAGTATCACTCGACGAATATTCCCTTGGACTGACAGGAGTGGGAATCAAAATAATTTAGATTAGTCAGTGACTCAAATCAAAATAGTAAGAAAAGGAAGTCTTTTATTTTTGAAAACGTTACACGCAATGTCGGTCGCCTGAATAAGGGTTGAAAGATGGTCTTATCATACTCGAGAAGAGTAAGTGCTGCCTATCTCAATCATTCGTCAACTTTACTTCAGTAAATTATACAACATTGTCAGCGCTTGTCTTAGCAATGATTAATAGCGAATTAGATGCTCATTGCATACTGATGTACATAAAGCCGTCGTATAGATTGATGTAAAAGATGTTCAATATAAATATAAAAACGATTATATTGTGAAATTTTCAATACACTTTATTAAGTAAAATATGTATTTTATAATATTTACACTTTACTTTTATATTCAAATTAAATCAACTTTATTATGCATCAGTGCGTCCAAACGAATTTATTATAAAGCAGAAATCATAAATCTCTCACTTAAATTATTTTTCAAATGATTATTATCTTTGATTTGTTATCAGTTTATTTTCGTTCAAATTTTAACAAAATTATCAAATTCATTTTTTTAGCTTTCATATGAATTTTTTTATTTAATAATTCAATCAATTTTTCGATAAAGGCTTTATAAATTTTGAAGTAAATAGATCTGAAAACGGTATTTTGTATACCGCTTGTTGCGATAAGCTGCACTTACTCGACACGCGTGTGCGTGCGCTCATTAAATCCATTCGATACATATCGTAATCCAAAATGACTGTACATTTCTTGCGTCCCGTAAAGGCATTGCACAACATGAGACATGCGTTTACAAGCGTGATTCAGTGAATCTCTGTTTGCTATTTTCTACTTGATCTCCTCGTATTCACTTCACTTGTCGACGCATTTCATTCGCGCGTTAATTAATCGTTATGTCAACGACTCTCGTCAGGAGACATTGCGTACGTTTAACGTTAATTAAAGCCGAAGAAAGTAGGAGGAGTGAAGTATCCTGGAAGACATGGAAATCGCGCGGCAGACGGTCGCATTCTTGGAAGTTAAAGTCAGTTTGTTGTGCGAATATTTAATTAGCAAGTATCTCTAATCTATTTAACATACATTTGCCGAATTAGGTTTTAAAGAACATTTTACTTAATGCTAAAATGCAAGTCACTACAAGTTTTACTTCGATGGAAGTTCGAGTTGTGATACTTAATCAAGTTGCAATTTCTCAGTAGAAGTAAATTAATCGTAAGAACGAGAAATACCGCAAATTGAAAGAAACTTGAAGGTTGAAGTTAAGAAAGTTTCGCCATAGAAAGTTAAGAACGTTCTGTTGCTAAGTTGAATTCTATTTCAAATTTCCTTCACGACACAAACTCGTCCCGGCTGATTTTCTTGTTTTCCTGGATACCATTTTCATTCTAGATTCCTTCGTTGTGAATTACGTATTTTACGCAATGTACATCTCAAGCGCGATTCGTTACTCGCACACGCCAATCTCGTGCATTATTTTCTCGGCGCGTTTCGTCGCCATACCATAAATACAAATGCGGAGTCTCGGGCTTTTGCGCTCCGGTAAATCGCGGTCTGGGCGATACGCAGCGCACACGACTTATTAAATAAATAAATATATATATATATATATATATATATATATATATATATATATTAGCGATATGTACATTTAGCAACGTATTTTTGGCACTTCAACTTTGATAAACTTTGAGATTATATGTAGAGAGACGCAAAATTGTATGTCACTCGCCTTCGAGCAGGAGCGTCATTTTTTTATACTCATGTCCAACACGTTTTACACACATACATGTACACTTTAACCCTTTACCGCATCGCGTGCCATAATCGATCCCTCCTCTTCTCCCTATCGACAGTGTGGTTGCCGCATCACACATCCGTGTCACGTTCGTTCCCGATCATACTTAGGTATTCGTGCCGCTGTTTGTTGGAATGTTCTCGAATTGTTGATGCTAGCAAAGGCACGGCCGTATTGTTACTCACGACAAACGGGCTGTACACATTTCTTGCATTCCCGACTTTTGCCAGGTCAATATATATAATATTTCACGAGATATCGTGGCGTTAACCCGTCTGTCGAGAGCGCAATAGAAACGTTGTGAGAATTACAAAGCTCTTGGAAAAATTCCTTCATCCTCTAAGAAAGGCTTGTTCTTTTTCTATATTTCAATATCTCGATTCTGTAACTTTTAACGACAGTGTCGATATATTGTCATTGTGCGAATATTATATACTTTAAATTTCTTGCAATGAAATCTTATTCCAAGAGAGTGAAAATGCAACTATCCTTGAAAAAAGATGAAAATATTTCACTTCTTGAAAAAAGTAACGATTTTTACTCTTTTTAGAGTGAAATCTTACTTTTTTAAAATGAGGTTTCACTGTAAGAAATTATAATAAGAGTGTACGCGGTAAAAAAAACTATGCAACGACAATAAAATGATACTGAGCTGAAAGAAAAAGTCAAAAGGTAAACCGTGCAAGAAGTTCTTGCTCTCTAAAATCTTTGGAGTGGAATCTAATTCTGAAGAGTGAAATCTCACTCTTAAAAATTGATGATTGAGTCACTTTTTTCAACACTGACTCATTTGTCACTTTTTGTTATTCTTTAGAATTAGATTTTACTCCAAAGATTTTAGAGAGTGGAGTATGGAAAAAAAACAGGCTTGCAGACTCGTCTCTCGAAGAACCGCGAGAAAAGTTCAACGTTCGACGAATATTTTTATCACTGAAGAAAACATTTCGATCGAGAGACACGCGGTAAAGGGTTGACATAAACGGCCACCTCGTAAGTTCGCGGTTTGTAAAGTCTCAAGTCGATTGTAAACTCTCAGCAAGCTGTCAGTGTCTCATACGTTTGATTTTATACTCTTATACATTCGTTTCCTGTTTATCGCTCGCAATTGCCCAAAAATACACGCTCGTAATTTAGATCGCTCGCACACGATCTGAAGTTTCGTTTCGTCGGACTGACGAGACTCTCCGAATCGCGGAGAATCGATCCCAAAGAGAGGAAGCAGAGACAGCTTGGTAGAGGATATAACCGCCTATTACTAATAATCACTCGCAAATTATACATTGTTAATTTCGTAATTGATAATCTTTTTTTATCTCTTGCAAATAAACGCAATGCTTACCTAAAACCGTTACTAACCGTTTTAAATCCTCTCGTTGCGATTATTTAGCTTGTCGAAACGTTTGCGATGCGACGAGGGAAAATTGCGACTGTGACTCTTGCAATTTTAAAAGAAGAAGTAAATGATTAAATATTTTTTAAAAAATATGAAAATCCGTGAAAAACGAACACAATTTTCCCTTATCGCTTTTGGTTATGTTTTATAGTCTGCCATGTGCATATAATGTTTTTACAGTTTTATCACATATTGTCATTTTAAATCCGGTTTTTTATACAGTTAATTTTTTCATAAAACATTTCATATCAAATTCAACTTTGAATCGAAGCGAGTAAATAACGGATTTTCAAATAGAATGTCTTTCTAAATTTACTCGCATTTTTTTCGTTTTGTTCTTTCTCTTTGTTCTTTTCTCTCGTATTCCCTCGAGAGACTTTTATTTAAAATGACGATATGGTAACGTACTCTCGGTGTGCATATGTATCTGCAATTTTATATAAAACGTTGGAGAGTTCAAATATCATAAAATACAAACGACTTCGTATCTTTGTATCCGCGGAAAAGACGAACGTGATATCTGCCGCGGAAGAGAGTTAAACAAAAAGTCAGAAGCAACGAAGCACGAAGCGGAAACGCGGGACTTGATTTCTGGATACACACGTGAGATCAGCATGTTGTTCCTTAGTCGCGAACAGAGGATGGGTTCGAAGCATGGTTTTCGCATGAATAGATTTTTCATTCGCAAGATATTTATTTTGCATTACAGTCTGCGAACCGGCGATAACAATAGGCATAACAATTTTCCATAACGATATGTTACGAATCGCGTCTCGCTCTAGAAATTTTTATTCAGACTGTCGACGTTTTTGGATCTCGATTTTCTGCATTTTTCTAGGATGTCTGTAGCGAAATATAAGGCAAATTAAATAAATAAATTTTTTTCGCGAAATCTAAGGTAGGGTCATGCAAAAAGAAAAGAACAATAAATTTTTCTTATGCAATACAAAGAGAAATATATTAAATAATATATCTGTATATAATCATTTTATTATTTTTGGACATTTTAAAATATTCACTATCATGCGAATTTCTCACGTAATTATGAAAAAAACGCAAGTTGAAAAGAATTAGTGTAATCGTCATGCATACATCAATGTTTCTATGTCTTAAATTATTCTTTATGCTAATTGAATTTAATTTTCTAATATGGACGAAAGTTTTTGCACCAGACTTCATCAAGATCACTTCCTCTTTCGTCCTCACTCTCTTCATCGAACATCCCGTGTCACACATATGCCGATCAGAAAGCGTCGATCGGTGTACAACTAGGATTTGTGCGATGCAAACAATAATCTTGATATAAAAATTCTCCTTTCAGGGCTGTTGATGGTAAAGATAAGAAGAACAAGAAGAAGGGCCTCTTTTAATCGTGTCGATCGGCAAGAAACATTCAGCAAGAAAGAGAGCAGGCAGGAACAATCTGATTTCGGCTTGGCTATCGTACTTTCACATTATTTACCGATGATATATTTACGACGAATACGAGTTAGGTAATTCCAATCAACATAAGCTCGATTCACGCTTGATACGGAATCTTCGGAAAAAACGATGATCTGGCCATATTCTCGGTGAACACTAAAGAATTATATGGTTTTGAACATAAGATTGATTGGTTGCGAAGATTGATTGATTGCGGTATCCACGTTGATATGAATCATCCTGGGCATTGAGATTCACGTGAATGTTTCATTATTCGCGATACCTAATTCGTCCAAAATTACAGACAGAAAGAAAGAGAACGTTTTGCTACGATAGAGTGCATCTGCCTGCGCTCTTTCGCGTTTCCTATCTGATATCTGAGAGGAAAGAAAAGGAAGAGGGAACTGGAGATGTGCACAATCATCCTTTCATGCTCATCAGCGTTCAACCGCGATCATCATTTATTTCATGATAAAAACTGTACAAAAAGAAACCCACGTAGACGTAATTTTTTGGAGAACGTAACTTTCGTACTTCCCTCGGCGCGAGTTAGCTCCGTTTAAGCTTGTGTATCTTTCTGCGTAACAAGAGCGTCATGTTCGCCGCCCTCCGCCGATTATGATTACACGTATGTTAGTTTTACGACTGGATAGAGTTCGAGGATATTCGTCATATCATTGTCTCTCAATTAGGAAAATAGATCGTCTTGCATTTCATGTCTCAAATACAGAGACAAGAGCATTAAATATTTCCGCCGAATATGATGAATTTGATCACTTTGGTATTGTTAAATTATAATCTTGCAAGTGTAACTGGAATCCATACTTTTCTCTTTGAATTACCTGCTCTTCTGATACTTAAAAATCAAGTCATCATAAAGTTATAATTTTATTTGTATATAATATACAAATGAAATTATATATACCTAAAGATATTTTAAATGTTTTAGGTATCTTTGCTTTCTTGGTGACTTTGAATTCTTTTTGGAAATATCAAGGCATTAATATGAATAAAAATCTAAAAAAATGTTCATATATTCAAGGAAATAACATTTCTTGAATTAATTTGTTAAGAGAATTTTGTACAATTTAGTAAAGTATTGAAATTCAGACGTTAAAAAATCATACAAAGATTATATATATATATATGACACGTGAAGACTTATTAAGTATTATTATGTGGCTGACTTTATACGAACAAGAAATTTACAATTAATTAAAAAAATTCGAATGGATCAATCTTTAATAAGTCGAAGAAAATTAGCTTGTAAGAAAAAAATCATTGATATACTCTTTATTGTATTATTATGCAAATAGCATCTCCTGTTGCAGAGGGAGGCTGAACATGATATCGCACAAAAACAGCGGCCATATATTATATAAATATATATATTTATGTATAAATAAAGAACGAAAGGAAGTGTAAATGTAAGTCTAATTCATGTACATGTACACATAAGTCACGCCTTGCGACAGGCGCGAAAGAACGATTACGATAAGAACGGATCATTGTATAAATAAATCTAGATGTGTTAGACTATCGCGATTCGAGACGGTGCGCTTTTTCTTCCTTTTTTTTTGCATCAAGCTTGAATCTTTTTTTTTATTGAAGTGTTATTGAAGTGTTATTGAAGTGTTATTGAAGTATGTCCCTGAACAATAATTTCTAAATAATTACAGCTTTAGAGCTAATGTAAAAAAGCCCATCAGCTGTTCGGATGCACAGAAAATTCTTTATTTTCGTGTAAATGTAAACAAACCCTTCAATTTGGATCCTTATATATATATAATTATAAAATATAAATCGAAATTACATAAAAGTAACGCAAATTTTTTTTTTATCTCTGACACCACAAGACCTTTACGTCGAGTCGCGAAAAAAACGCTTACGTCAAATCTGATGAGCGATGTGATTCTACTTAGTGACGCAATGTTTATGATTTTTACTTTATCTAATTTGACATTTGGATAAAAAAGAACGAATTAAATAGTCGGGAATCATTAACTTGGAATTTGCGTTACTTATGTAATTTCGATTTATATTTTATTGATAAGGAATCGAATTGAAGAGTCAAAACGTTTTATTCGTTTTGTTTGCATTCACATCAAAATATAAAGAATTTTCTGTGCATCCGAACAACTGATGTAGACTCTGATGGACTTTTTTACATTTTTTACTGATAGATTCTTTCGAACTTCATTTTATATATATGTATTTAGAGTTAATTGTAGCAGATCAGTACAACGTCGAGAACGCAAACGAGGCGTATTATAATTTTTTAAGATTATTATTAAAACTTTATATTATAAGTTTCTTCATGAAAATTTCTTTCTTTCTTCATTACAGGCCGTTGTAAAAAATATGGAACTGAGCGAATTGAACATCTGTTTACAATATCCCTTTATTATCGATAAAGTAACGTTGAGAAATGTTCGAGAACACTTAAAAATGCAATTGCAAGTTATCGATATGTCGTCGATATTTAAGATGGTAAATGTTTATACATTCGCGCCGTCTGGAATCCGTCCATGTCGATATGTTTAGGATATAAGATAATTAAATTACTTCTGTGCCAAGACGAGCGAGGGAGTGAGCATTTTGTAACGCTGTAGCGGTCTTTTTGATTACCGCGAGATGAAGCACACGGTATTATCCCCGGGAAGATTACTTATTAAGTACGTTTGAAAAGTTCAAGAATAACCCATTTATCAATTCCTCGAAGGATGTTTTGAAAAATCCGAGAATAATCGATTTCCTTAACGATTTGGCGTATCTGACACGTAATTTATTATTCGATCTCATTAAAGATCTGTTCTTTCTACTTACTTCCTATTACTTGTCTTCTTCTTTTTCTGCGTGAAATGCAAATATATTTGTTTCGTATTGAGTAGTGTAAAAAAAAAAAATAATTGTGACTGGAAGGAATAGATCAACGAAATGATACCGAGGCCAGTAAAAATTGTCTTTCGATTATCTATTAGTTTCTCAGCAACGTGTTCCATTTTACCGCGCTATGCTTCCCCCGTTTCCTTCATCTCGGACGGGGGGGGGGGGGGGTAGGGAAACGAGCGTACGCCACATTCCTATTTTGTACGCATTTTTCTAATTAGGCTCGCCGGCTCGAGCGCGTTTAGTCAATC
This sequence comes from Atta cephalotes, assembly GCF_000143395.1. Classification (NCBI taxonomy): domain Eukaryota; kingdom Metazoa; phylum Arthropoda; class Insecta; order Hymenoptera; family Formicidae; genus Atta; species Atta cephalotes. Next base: position 771,436 of record NW_012130089.1, read on the forward strand.
TCCCATTCGCATTTGACGCTCGTTAATTGAACGATCGAAAACAAACAATCGCATTTAATACCAGCGGGAATTCAAAATACGAGGCTGAAAGTTGCGAGAACGCCCCGAGAGACGTCGAGATAAGAAGACAATGTCGCTTTCTGGATGTCTTTATTCATCTCTTGGAGATTCGCACTGTTGACTGGGGCATCGCCAGGATCCGCGAGGCGGATTCTAAGAATCTCTTGGAATTTGGAATTCAAGAAAGCCAAAATTTTGGAATCCAGTTGAACATTCTGAGAATGGAATTCAAGGATCTAGAATTGAATTGGAAGATTTTTTTCAAAATACATGCAAGAATCGGAGAACAAGAGAGATAGAGAGACTAGATTCTCATGCATGTCTCTTTCAGATATATTTCATATCGCGAAGGCTCAAAAGGCTCAAATTCACGATATTATACAGGGCGTTCCAGGTTAAACTCAATGAACGTATGCTATTTAAGCGATTATAATAAGAAAAACTGTGTACAAGATTTGAAAAGTTTTTAGAAAATCGGAACTTATTGCTAAAAAGAGGACCATCATAACAATAACAACGCAATTAAATATACAAATATTATTTGACTACAACGATTAATATTTAATTTCATAAAATCTCTATGAATTAAATTAAATTTTGTTAAATACCACGTTACAATTTTCAAATTCGATTAATTTTCACACTTTCTATTCAATGTCGTATTCTCCTATAAGTTTCCTGGAAAGTCTTGTCGTCGCTTTGCAGGTCTTGGCGAGGATAGGCAGTCGATTGTACTTAATTATCGCACAAGTTGTCGCCTGATCGCGCTTCTTTTTGCAGCCGCGCCGAGGACGACGTCGAGCCGGACGGGGGAAGAACTTCGTTTAGGGCTACAGGGGGGGCTATCGATAGACTATGTGTATTTCTATGGACGATGCTTGTAATACGGTTTTAAATGGTTACTCATAAGGTCATCGCGATTGCGTTCGCTTCGGAACGGGACGAAGGACGGGAAGGAATTAAGAGAGTGACATGGGCAGAGAAAGTGGCGAGGAGGGTAGATAGACGAAACAAATTATATATTTTGCCGTGCCAGACGAAAACGAAAGCTGCCGCTGCTAATTGTAGACCAGTTGTAATAACGACACATTATTGTATCACGACGAACACCTTAGAATATGTATCCAAGTAAATTATATATAAAATCATATAAAACAACCAGGATGATCATCAGTTTTACATCTCCGCGAGCCTTCCCACTGATTCCATGTAGTACAATGATAGTCCGATTGATTAATTCTTATGAGAGGATTTTCTACGAGACTTTGAGTTTTCCAATTAGCAAATAGAAAGACGCTCGATAATAAGGAATTTTTGTGATCACAAGAGTCTTATCCTGAATGTGTAAATCTGTTATCCCCAACAACTATTATTTCCTTATTGAAAGACATTCATTTTAAGGACGTATAAAAAAGCATAAATATTGAGCCTAACTTTTATTATTTAATATTTTTGCGAAAGTAATTTAATTTTCCAAATGACAATGATATATAATCAATGGATATTAAAGTAAAATTGATTACTTATATCCGTTTCTACCAATGTAATTTAATCTTAATCTCGGTTCAACTAACTCTTTATCTTTTTCTAGTTCTAAGAATCGGAAAAAGATGAAGAGTAAGTTGAACTAAGATTAGAGATTAATCTACATTGATAAAAACGAGCATTTATCGATGAACAAAATTTAAGAAAATACAATGAAACAGAAACTCAGTAATTTTGCTCCGTTTTGCTATTACAATTTTATATATAAAAAAATAGTATATATTACTATATAATACTATTAATAATATTTTATTAATAGTATATTAATAATAATAATAATATGTATTAATATATCTATAACAGTTTTCCAAATTAATCTAGCAAAGTCGTTAGCGGATATTAAAAAATGCTTTTTATAACATAAATTTATACAAACGTTCTTTCTTGACATTCCATGCGTAAGATAGAAAGATATTGTATCGACTTGTACTAGCAAATGAAAAATGTAAGTCCAAAGTAAGATTGATTATCAGATAAATCGAGATAGACTTAAGAAAATACAAAGAAGCAAACTTTTCACTTTGTTATACCTTTATTTATTTTTCTATTCTAACAAAGTTCTTCATAAAATAAGTTAAGATAAGCGTTAGTATGTAGTAGAGTAAAAAAACTCGAGTAGCTTATATTTATCACATTTTCGTTGAATGATAAAGTTGGACTTTCTCTCGCACAGAATAAGATATGTAGATTGTATCTAAAATGTTTTCAGTAACAGCGAACGTTGGGGAGGAGGGAAAGGAAGCCGAAATCTCCATGCTGATCCTAGGTCATCAGAAAAGGCCTGCATTCTAGGAATTCTTTCTTCCAGCCTGCTTTTACTATTTCTCAATGCCAGCCACTGATTGGAAACCGTCGAAGAACGGTGTGTGCAGTGGAAAATGGAGAATGCCTGAATAGTTATTTACACACGTGTATAATTCACGTGTACATACGTACACATGCACGTGCCTTTTAACGGTGAAATCTTTTGCCTTCATAATTAGCTTCGTTTTTATACCGTGATCTTTATATCCGGCACGTTTCTCGCCGCGAACTCGAGAAACGCGAAAACTGAATTAAATTCGCGAACTTAGAGAGAAGGATTTTTACGTTATTATCTTTTGATATTAACATCCATGAACAGATATAAATACAATGAGTATTTTTATGCAAAGCAAATCCCAGAGAGTCATAATTTTAATCGAAAATGGAAGCAAAACTGCTGATCGAGTTAGAGCGATTTCAATAAATTCTCCATGAAGTTGATTATATTTATTTAACTTATTGTTATTAACATCTATTTGACTAATCTATTTGACTATATAGATAGAATTATTAATTTTTTTGTTGTTTCGCAATTAAAAAAGTCCTATTGTATTAATTGAAATTTTGATAAATTTTGATAAATTTTAAATTTGACTGAACCAGAAGGATCAAATCAAACAGTTTAATCAAATATTCTAGTATTGAAATAATGAAAAATTTAGTAGCAATAACCAGAATTATAATTCATATAACAATTCATTTTATTTATACTTTCTTGTTAGTGCAACTTTTTGTTAGTACAACTAAAATATTTTTCTCAATGCATATAAAGAAATAAGAAAAGAACAGATCAAGGATCGAACTAATTATTTTACTTTAAGCAATTTTGCGGTTAAATTAAGCTATTTCGAAACATCTGGTTGTATGACGTCAGAAACATCTTGCAATAAATTGGAATTGCTACATACAATTTAAGTTTTTAACTTAAAAATAATTTCATAATTTTATAATTTCATAATTTTATAATTTAATAATCTTGAAACCTATAAAATATGCGACAAATTGAAATATTTGTCTGATATGTCATATAGAAATGTAAATGTATGTATAATTCCTAAAATAATGGTACATTTCTCAGCCATCAAAAATTGCCGGTATTTTTTAATAGCTAAGAAATTTATGTATTATATCAAGAATTATTTTATTATTTTTTATAATATGT
>NW_012130089.1:776142-783484 GCF_000143395.1 Atta cephalotes
GTGTGTGTGTGTGTGTGTGTGTGTGTGTGTGTGTGTGTGTGTGTGTGTGTGTGGTCGTCGCGCGCGCGCGTGTGTGTGTGTGTGTGTGTGTGTGTGTGTGTGTGTGTGTGTGTGTGTGCGCGCGCGCGCGTGTATGTGTGTGTGTGTGTGTGTGTGTGTGTGTGTGTGTGTGTGTTGGCGTTGAAGAGACAAAAAACTAAGTTGCTGAATGCAAAAAGTGCAAACTCCGCGAACAGATCTAATATAGATTTAAAATGATCTAATTCTAGAACTAGAAAAAGATAAAAGTTAAATCGAGATTAACTTTAAACTATACACATAATTAGTAGAAATAGACATTAGAATTTCGAAGTTTGAAGTCTATTATCGAGTATATATACTGCCGACTTTTAATCATATTTTGGATTTTGCAAATGTATTATCAAGTATCTATGTTTGCTTATGATCATCATAAAACAATTTTGCAATTTTATTGCATTTGAATATCCATTGTCCGCACACTTGTCATACATTTATTCATGCATTCGCATACGAATAGTCATTATTATGATTGCTTCGTTATGCATAATTCACCAAATGCAATTCAGGCTTCCAATTCTGATAATGTTAACTGTAATCTCAGTTTAACTTATTCTTTATCTTTTTAAAAATTCTTAGAATTAGAAAAAAATGAAGAATTATTTTAATTGAGAATTATTTATAGCCGAGAAATTAAAATTAAATTATATGATAGAAATTATAATTCTATAATAATATACAACTGCGCCACTTTTTCTTAAAACGCGATACGTAATCAGTTGAATGAGAAAAAAAATAGGAAAATAATATTAAAAAAGTTCGAACAAGAGACAAATTTGAGAAGTGTAAGAAATCGAAGCCGTTTAAAAATAAAAAGAAGGAAAACGAATGGAGCTCAACGCATCGACTAGTTCATTATTACTAGAAGTAATTGTCGTTGAGTAATTGTCGTTTAAATGGCATACGTAACTCTCTCTCACTTATCTTGCCGATGTATAATAAAAGTAAAAGTATAAAATGAAGTACGCGAAATTTGTTTCTTTTCTATCTTTTTTTTTCTATCCGTATTTATTATGCAAGAAAGGTTATCGATAATCGTCGAGGCAGAAGGGAAAAAAAATACTAGTCTGTCGATAAATTCGACAGACTTAAAAACACGTGTTTTTTTTTCGTCACTAAAGATTACATCACTATATAATAGACACGCGATTTTTATTGTTGCTTCGCCGAGGGCGACGTTCACGGCCATTCCTTCGTAACGGCAGACGTGAGTAAGACCCGATTGCACCAACGTTACTTTACTTTGACTTTAAGTTTATTGTCTGTATTCATAGTCACCTTACACTGAAAAAAATATTTGTGTGAAATTATATGATTATGCTGGGTTTTTTTTCGGTCCAGTATATAATCACGTATTATTGCAGTCTACATGAAAAATTACAGATTATATTAATTTCAAACAAATTAATAAATTATAACTCAGGTCAAGAATTAAACAAACTATAATTAGATGTGACAAAGCAAAATTTTTATTACTTCACTATATATAATATAATTTTCCACCGATACATTTCGATTATACTTAGTCCTCATCAATCGCAGAAATATAATTATATAACCATATAACAAAAATTAAATTAACATATAAGGATTTAAAGGATCATCTCAACTTCGATTTTCAATAATCAATATAAACTCAACCATATTTAGTCAATTTGTCGAACAATAAAACATAGTAATAATGAGTCATAATCCAACTAATTCGTCGATTAAAAGAGAGAGCGAGAAAGAGTCAGTGTAAATAAAAGAAAGTTTTATCACATCTAATTATAACTCGTTTAATTCTTGACCTGGATTACTATTTATTAATTTGTTTGAAAGTTATACGAGCATTAAATAGCCAAGCGAGATTTAGCATATGGAACAATTGATGCACTGCATGTATTGTTTTCAATTTGTCGGCAATTTGCTACCATTGGAATCTAATGTGAACTGAGTTAGCATCAGGAGGGCAAATAGATTTCATAAATTTACGAAATTGTAAGAGTATATATTGAGAAATAATAAACTTATCACGTTGAGCAGCAAACTGACGGCACGCCATGCACGCATGATGACAACTTGCTAGCAGTTTGCTGAATTCTAAGGAAGACTTTAGGTGACATCAGAACAACAGACAGTTTGTGGAAACACCTTAGCTTTAATTTTTAGATGAAATTGAATGCGGAATAAGTAACGGCAAAACGGCAAGATATTGCCCTTATTTGGCTACCTGGAAAGAATTGTTTGTAATTTATGTTTTAAAATTATATTAATTTCACAATACAATATGTATTTTTGGAATTCCATTGAACATGGAATTTTACATACAAAAATATAAAAGCGAGCAGACCTAGCCTCTTTGCCGAAAAAAAATTTCTAATCATATTTAGATAATTTTCCACTCATAAACATATAATTTCCATGTAAAATTATTGCATTTTTTTCAATGTAAGGCTAAGATTAAAATTAACTGATAGAAACTAAATATAATCCTTTTTCTTATAGCTGTTTTTCTTAAAACGCAATACGTAATCAGATATATGAGAAAAAAAAGAGGAAAATAATACTAAAAAAGTTTGATAACAAGAAACAAATTCGTACAGAGAAGTGTAGGAATCTTGACTTTCTTAAATTTATCTTTAGATACACACAATCAGTAGTCACAGGAGTGGGCAGTATTTGAAGTATATATATTTAAAATACGTATTTAAACATATTTTTGTATCTTGTACAATATTTCGTATTTGAATACTTTGAGAGTATTTTGTATTTTGCATTTAAATACATTTTTTATTAGTATTTTATATTTTAAATTTGTGAATATTAAATACATTTTTATTTTATTGATAGTATTTTGTATTTCGTATTTGAATATTGATAGTATTTTGTATTTAAATATACAATTTTTTGAGTATTTTGCATCCCTGAGTAATCAATAAAATAATTCGTAGAGCATCCGAAGATAAATTTAAGAAAGCCTTAAATATAAGGCCTGACTGTATAAATACGGGCATAAAATTCTCTCTATCTTTCTCTCTCTTTCAGCTTTAAAAAGAGAAAATGGGAATTTTAAGCCTCGCTTAAAGTCAAAGTAGCGTTGATGCAGTCGAGAAAAAAAATCTTTATTTTCATTGCAAATGTCCCCTTCCCAAAGATCGCGTTAGCAAAAGAAAAGAAAAGAAATCAATAGATCGTTTGTGCAATACTCGTGTCATTCGAGGCATTCTTCTGAAATCGAGCAAAGCGGTGCTCTACTTTAGGCGCACAATGGAAGAGATATTAGGAATAAATATTTGAAAAAAATATTATTCTTTAGTCAGTGTTTGTCTGTCTTTACAGTTACATATTTTTACCTCTGGACAGATTTTAATTACACATATAGAGGAAAGTCACCAATACCGACATATCATTTTGTTTTTAGACAATATTTCTTAAACAAAAAGGTAAAAATAAAACTTTAAAAACATAAGTTTTTAACATACAAACTAAAAAAATGTCTTCCATCAGACAGTATTTATAATCAGCAGTTTTTATAATATTCTGTTTGCAATTTCGCAATAATTAATTTTTTTATAAGCAAAAATGAATGTCTGACAAAATGGATTCCAAAACTGACACAATAGGTATAGATAGAATAGTAATACTTATACGTATTTCTATTCTTTTTTTTTTTACAGGAATTATCTGAATAAAGAGATAAGATCTTCCAGAATCTTTTCACTTCGTTATAAAATATTTTTATTGAATTATATGCGTATTTACTTTATGCTGGTGCAAATATGTAATGCGATAATTAATCTCTTTTTCAAGAGTTTTTTTCATATATACACGATTGTCTTCAGCGCCAATAAAACTATTTGACACTCTAAAGCGACATTATAAAACTTAAGCTAACTCATGATCTGTTTTACAGGTGTGGCGGTTTACGCTGCATCCCAATTTTACATTTAAAATTGTGTTATGAAAAAAACTAAGAGAAAAAATAATATAAATAAAAACTGATTTAGGAAATACCAAGCATTTAAAATGTCGTAATATTATCACTAATATAGTCACTATGTATATTATTTAAACTACGCCAGTTGCAAGAGAAAATTGTAAGAATTTTATTTTCCTATTCGTAGAATTCGTTTTTAACTGATTTGATATAAAACAAAACACAAATACACGAATTATGAGTTTGTTTAATTAGCTAAACAGTTCATTATTTTCTTAGTATTAATAAAGTGCAGTAGTTAGTTTCTGAGAAATAAAATAAAAATTATTACTTTAGGAGATCTACATCAGTATCGGCGACTTTCCTCAATTGTATAGGTTTAATTTCATACACTTTTAATATTTCTTGACCAATTTATTTCTACATTGACCAAGATATTGCTATTTCATTTTCTGACTACTGTACATTTTTATCATAAATGATCACACTGACTTTTAATATTATTTCGACGAAAACATAATTGTTTCCCCAGTTTGGTGAATTTTTTTTATTAGAATAACGTATTTACTTGGTTTTTATTATTGTATAATCTATCTAATCTTATTTAAATTTGGATTGTTTACCAGAACTTCGAGAAATTCCAAACGCTCGATCAACCATTTACAAGCAATTCTTGTTTCTCTGTGAAACATTCATCATCTGGCCATCATTATGTGTTATATAACATATATAATATTATCCATCTTTGCAACTACGTGTTTCATCTTTTTAACAACACTGCGTACATACACAATTTTTTTAAATATCTGAAAAGGATTTAATTCGTGAGATCGAAACATATAATATATATCCATTTTTATTTAATTAATTAGAGTGTTATATTTTTTGTCGGAATTTTCACGTTTTATTACGTATAATTTTATTACGTATTTTTTAATTTGACTCTTATAATGTCCTGCATATTCTTTATATATTGTTTTTGAAATTAAGAATCCTTTGTTCTTGTCAATTTTTAATAAATTAAGTATTAGAAAATTAAAAATATTAATTTTTAATTAATTTCTATTAATTTATCTTTGCGCAGCACGCAAAGTCTTGCGAGTACCACGTCTGATTCATATTTACCGTTTCTTCTAATTTTTTATTTGGAAAAATTATAATTTTTAAAGAAATAAAATAATTAGAAACAAAGATTAAACATAACACACAATGGATATATTATAAATAAAACTATTTTTTTTATTTATGTCGGTTGTTTAATCTCTTTAATTTGCGTTCAATCTTTCTAATTTTTTATTTCCTTAAATTCTGTTCTAATATTAAATTCTTTTAAGGTCTTACATTATATTAGCATGATCTCGTGACCTGCTGATCCAGTTCAATCAATCCATAGGGAACTGAAATTATTCGTGAATATTCGTTCGGAATATATGTATGTATAATACATATATGTATGTATAATACATTGTACATACTTCGGCGCGTTACGGTCGCGCAAATTTGCATTCCGTCTATTGTCAGCTCGACTTGCGAATGTCATAATTTATCGTCGGTAAATTGTCATATAAACTTGCGAAATTCCGAAGTCTCCGCAAAATTTTCAAGTGCTAACAATGATGCTTATATAATGCTTAAGCTAATCTAAGCTATGCGGCAAATTTAGAGGGTGAGGCAATATTTTTTAAAAGAATTTCTTTAAAAATTACCAGTTTTTATCAGACGTGAATAATTGAAAAAAATTGTCTATCGAAAGGAATAATCTAACAAAATTTTGATTAATTTAGATAATGATGAATCCAGAAATTTGTTAAAGAGAAAAGCCATTGCACTGAGAAAAAAAGTTGTTAAACTTGACTAAATGTGTTTAGTTCTTAATGATTATTTAGTTCAAATATTTATATATTTAGATTAATAAAATCTTGTATTTTAAAACATGTCATTTGTTTGATAAATATTTGCTTGACAGTCCATGTCCATGACCGCTACATTTTAATTGAATCAATTAATATTATTTTGAAACAACTTTTTTTTCTCAATGTACGCAAGCAAAATTTCTTTTTAAAATCAAATATATGAAAATATAGAATATTAAATTAAATTATTATTTAAATATGTGTAATTCATAAAACATTTATATTTTATTTGTGTTAAATTTTATTTTAAATTTAACACAAATAAAATATAATGATATAATATAAATAAATCTATATTTTTTTATATTTAAGAGTTTCTTAAATTAAAAAATATTTTTGCAATATTTAAAAAAATTATTAAGCATTTCAGAAATATTAAAAATAGAACATTTTGCTATATTCAAAACAATTAAAATAAATATATAAATATAAAATATAAATAAGGACTCTCAATCTTAAACAATAAAATATAAATAAGAGTTCATATAAGGCTAATTAAGAGATTAATGGAAGATCTATGATTTTATATTCGCTGAGAAAAACTTCAAAAGAAAAAAACATTCGGAATAAATTAAAGATAACCAGCAACACCTGAGGATTATCTGCTTCTCCTATCTGTCCGCTCTTACAATATGATTCTCATTAGCTTTATCTGAACTCTTATTTACATTTTGTTTGCTTCCTTGTGAATCTGTTACTGAATTTAAATTAAGTTATATTTGAAGTAATGCTAAGTAGGTAGCACAGATTCTTGCATAAAGCATAACATCTTTTTTTATTTCATAAAAAGGAAGAAAGCGAAAGATTTTGATTGATTCATTTTCTCATGTATTATATGTATAGTATATGTGTCAGAGTTGGGTGCTAAGTTAAAAAGATAAAAGTTAAGATAAAAAAGTTAAAAAGTTAATTAATTTTAACTTAGTTACAATTTAGACTCTTAACATTTTAACTTTATTTAGTTACATTTTATCCGTACTATTAATTTTTTATTTAATTTTTTTGAAGTTAAGTCTCAGACATAATACGACGATAGCGATAGCTTAATATGAGAAATTGCAAAAATAACCAAATTTAATAGATGTTGATCAATGAAATTATAAATATTCTAGTGAGTTTGCTCACTTTTTTAATTATCATCTCATTTCAAATTACACAATCTATCCCCAGATTTTAATCTGTCAGAAACCGTGTTTGATGCATCTAGTTTCTGATAGGTTGAAATCTATTATTCTTTATTATTAAAATATAACATATCAATATCACCTTCGGCTCACGTTGACCAGCTGTTCAATGCAGGAAGACTCATTTTCAACTTGCGAGAAAAGGTGTCCAATAAAAATTTTGAAATGATTTTATATTTAATAAGTATATGAACAAAATATTCAAAACAATATATATATATATATATATATATATATATATATATATA
>NW_012130089.1:784147-789291 GCF_000143395.1 Atta cephalotes
ATATATATATATATATATATATATATATATATATACATATATAAAACAGTCTGGGTAAACAATATATGAACAAAGCATGTAAATAGAATATAGAGTATTTTCTAAATGAAATATATATTTGTCATTTCCGTTATTTCCCAAATAGGGCAATATATTGCTGTCACTTATTCCGCGTTCAATTTCACCAAACTAAAGCCAAGGTATTTCTACAAACTGTCTGTTGTTTTGATGTCACCTAAAGTCTTCCTTAGAATTCAGCAAACTGCTGGCAAGTTGTCATCATGCGTACATGGCGTGCCATCAGTTTGCTGTCAACGTGACGAGTTTATTATTTTTCAATGTATACTCTTACAATTTCGTAAACTTATGAAATCTATTTGCCCTCCTGATGCTAACTCAGTTTACATTAGATTCGAATGACAAGTAATGACAGCAAATTATCAAGTTAAAAACAATACATGCAGTGCATTAATTTATTCCATGTACTAAATCTCGCTTGGCTATCTTGTAAGACTGAAATCCAAAATCATGATATAAAAATATTAAAAAACAAATTTAACTTTTAATTTTTCAATTATTTTTTTTATTAACTTAACTTTTAGTTCAATTAATTTCATTATAAGTTAACTTGTATCTTAACTAAGTTAAATTTTCAAGTTAAAGTTTACTTATCTTAGTTAAAAAAAAATTAACTTATCCAACTTTGATATACGTAAGACTCTGTGCTTCCATTTTAAATAAAGATAAAAAGTCTGTTATGCATGAATATGTATATAACATGTATGTATTAAACACATATATAAACACGCATAAATATTTATAAATATGTATAATTACTTCGGCAAATACATCTAGGATTTATGTCAGAAGTCAGAAAAAATAAAAGGAGTAGAGATAATTTTCTCGCAACTGCTCTATTATATGTCTTCATATTATATTAGTATAATATATTAGTTTATAGTTTATGTATCTCATCCCTATGGGATATATGGCAAAAATGCAAAAGTTTAAAAAAGTTTATTTTTTAATACGAAATATAAATATTTCAGATTTCTAATATTTTTTTCATAATAGTTGACAATGTAAAGTTTTTATTGATAGTTTATTGACAGTTCGTTTACTTTAAACATAGTAAATAATACTTAATAAATTAAGTTTTTGATAGGTGCGACGTATATAGAAGTTACCCTATATATAAAATATGTCCATGTTCATACATCCTTTTTTCTTTCATAAAATTATTTTTTAGTGTAATAGAAATAATAATGGTAATGTGAAAACATTAAAAATAATTGAAAAGATAATTTTCGCACTATTTGTTTTGGAAAAAAATCAAGTTTGAAGAAATGTAAAAAAATTATTTATGTATAATTATATATAAAATTATGCATAATTGTATATGAGCAATTTTTTTTTTACATTTTTCAAACTTGTTTTTTCTAAATAAACAATGCGAAAATGATCCTTTTAATCACTTTTTATATTTTTACATTTGCTATTATTATTTCTATTACACTAAAAAGTAATTTTACAAAAGAAAAAAGGATGTATGTATGTACATATTTCATGTATGGAAATACATTATATATGTTTATGAATGTTTATACGTGTTTATGTATATTTATACATATTCATGCAAAAAAAAATTTTTATCGGGAAAGTGACTCTACATGATCAATAATAAATCAGTAATATTGACTCAGTAATACTGACAGTACGCATCAATATTTTTAGTATTTTTACAAACTTAGTTTAAATAATCAGTATTATCAATAATATATATTTCACTTTTATAATTTTACAATATCTATGTAACACACTGTGGCACTAAATCCTAATACAATTACGTTACATGGATCACCGTCAGTATTCTAAAGATCAATCCATCAATATTAATTATATAAAACCAATAATATTGTTGATATTTATACTGACAGGAAACACACGGTTGTATCTCGAGCTAACAGTTAATTATACACAAGACCAATAATATTGTCAGCATTTGTTTATATCGGGAGCTTACCACAAACAATACTGTGTAACATGTGATGATCACACAATGATCATTTCATCTTTGTTTAACATTAATGAACAACAAGGACGTAATAATTCACTATATTATCTGATGTGGGTAGATTAAATCAACGCGATGCTGCAAACGCTTTGAAACATTTTTTAATTGATCACTTTGTAAAATTTTTTTCTTCTAATTGATCCATCAAACGCTTCAAATCATTTGTAGCGCGAGACTTTGACCACATCCTGATGAAAATTTTTCTCAGAATTTTTCATATAATTTTTTAGAATTTCTATGTAATTTTTCAGAATTTCTCTATAATTTTGTAACTTTCTCAATTTTTTTATACGAATTGGAAGATTTCTCAGAAAATCTACATCTTTTCTCAAAATTTTTCGTATATGTTAATTATGAAATATCGTAAGATTTTTAAGATTTTTTGTAAGTATAGTTTCTGAAATGTTACAAAATCTAAAAAATTTTAAAATACTTTTTAAAAATTTATGGGATGAGAAATTTCAGAATATTTCAGAATTCACTTGTATGAGAAGTTCTGAGAGAAGATGTAAACTTTCCGAATATTTCTGAGTATTTCTGAAAAATGTTCCAATTCATATAAAAATTATGAGAAAAATTTTCACTAGCTTTTGTCTCTTATTGGAACTCACTGACAATATTATTGACCGAGTCACTTTAAGGACAGCAAAGATTTAATTAAAATTGCATGAGGAGGCATGAGTTCTAATCCGATTCCGTCAGCGACGAGAACCTTTGTCCTCTCCCACCATCGAAGTGATCGAAGTCCGAGTTCGGCAGCCGGTGGCGGCGCCGGCTGTACAATTGTTATATGTTATACGTCGTGCGTGAGCGGCTGAGTGTCGCATTTGCTCGCGACTTTCGCGAGAGCCAGGTCGTATACGGAGGTCTTCGTCAACACCGTGGAAACCACGTGAGGCGCAGAGGCCGAGTTCCAGGAAGTGAGTGAGCGAATGAGCTGCTGACCGGCCGACTTAACGAAACGAAGGTGCGACGTGCGGGCTTCGAAGCACGCAATTGAAAGCGACGACCGGGATTTTCACCGAGCCGAACGGAGTTTCACTTCTAACCTGAATTCGGCGAAGCGAGCGAGCTGTACGTATACGTGTGTGCGTGTGCGCGCGCGCGCGCGCGCGCGTGTGTGTGTGCGTGTGTGTGTGTGTGTGTGTTGTTTCGACTCATAATGACATGTCTTTATTATTATCAGCGAACGCTAGAGAATTTTTATTTGTACGATTACTCCAGACATCGTGAAAGCACGTGGAGCTACACGGTTGCTATATTGTGGTAAGTTTAATAGGGTCAAGAATACTTCCGCATCATGCGAAAGAGAATAACACAGTGATTAATCAGAATCAATCAATCAACAGACTCGAGCATTGACAAGCTGACTATATAGATCCCAAGAGAGGAGTATCATTTCCAAAAACATCGCACAACTCGACCAAGATGTGGCCGAAGGACGTTGGCATCCGGGCTTTAGAGGTCTACTTCCCGGCGCAGTACGTGGAGCAGACGGAACTGGAGGCGTATGACGGCGTGTCGGCGGGCAAGTACACGATCGGCCTGGGTCAGTCGCGAATGGGTTTCTGTAACGATCGTGAGGACATCAACTCGTTGTGCCTCACTGTTATTTCTCGGCTGCTGGAACGTTACGAAGTCAAGCCGCAGGACATCGGCCGATTGGAAGTAGGCACCGAGACCATCATCGACAAGAGCAAGTCAGTGAAAACTGTGCTGATGCAACTCTTCGAGCCGCACGGTTGTACCGACATCGAGGGTGCGGACACCACCAATGCCTGCTACGGCGGCACCGCCGCGCTCTTCAATGCCATCGCGTGGGTGGAGAGCAGCGCCTGGGACGGTAGATTCGCCCTGGTCGTTGCAGCTGACAATGCGGTATATTCCACAGGTAGCGCCAGGCCTACGGGTGGTGCGGGCGCAATAGCCATCCTGGTAGGTCCGGATGCACCACTCGTGTTCGACCGTGGTCTCCGAGCATCCTGTATGAGGCACGCTTACGACTTTTACAAGCCGAACATGCACTCCGAGTTTCCCATGGTGGACGGCAAGCTGTCGATCCAGTGCTACCTCAGCGCTCTGGACAACTGTTACCAGTTGTACCGCGAAAAAGTCAAGAGAAAGAACCCTGGTGAGAACCCCGTCACTTTGACCAACTTCAACGCGATGCTCTTTCATTCGCCATACTGTAAACTCGTACGGAAATCATTCGCCAGACTGGCCTTTATCGATTTCCTGAACACGCCGGAGAATCAGATTCCCGACAGTTACAAGGACGCAGTGAAATTCCACGCTGCCAAGCTTGAGGACACTTATTTCAATCAGAACATCGAGAAGATATTCATGCAATTGAGCAAGGCGGACTTTGAGCAAAAGACTCAGCCCAGCTTACTGATAGCGAATCAAGTTGGAAATATGTACACACCATCGGTGTACTCCGGTTTAGTGTCATTACTTGTATCAAAGCCAATAAGTGAATTGGCAGGCAACAAGGTTGGTATATTTTCTTACGGCTCGGGCCTCTGCTCCAGCCTATATTCGTTGACGATAACGAGAGACACGCATGAAGGTTCTGGCTTGTCGAAAATTATCAGCGCTCTTTCCTACGTCAAGTCTCAATTAGAAGGACGTCACTGTGTTTCCCCAAAGGATTACACCGAAATTCTGGCGTCAAGAGAACGAAATTGTCATGTCGTGCCATTCACTCCGCAGAGTAATATAGACGACATGTTTCCGGGCACATATTACTTAACGCAGGTGGATGAGCAGTACAGGAGGACTTACAAGAAAGTATGAGATCAATGTGTTAGATTTCAAGGTTTAGGATTGTTTATAGT
The DNA here is from genome assembly GCF_000143395.1 of Atta cephalotes. Classification (NCBI taxonomy): domain Eukaryota; kingdom Metazoa; phylum Arthropoda; class Insecta; order Hymenoptera; family Formicidae; genus Atta; species Atta cephalotes. The sequence goes on from NW_012130089.1 coordinate 789,059, forward strand.
TAATTTTATTCTACAAAGATATATATATATGTAAAATAAAAGGTTCGAGGTTTTGCTTGATTACAAATTTTTGTTTACACACACACACACACACACACACACACACACACACACACACACACACACACAACAATAATTATATATATAGTAGTACACTATTATTATATATATTATATTATTATTAGTAGTAGTAGTAGTAGTTCTTCCTTACTATAAGTAATAACTTAACTTTT
>NW_012130089.1:789403-828456 GCF_000143395.1 Atta cephalotes
ACACACACACACACACACACACACACACACACACACACACACACACACACACACACAAAAATTTATATAGTTACATTGGTAACACATACTTATTGATATTATGATTATTTATCGTTGAATGAAGTGTCTTCCTATCAAGAAATCAAATCTTTTTTGATCATTTTTTTTATCTCGATATACATTAATATATTGTTTTTTATCGCAGTAATATTTATCACAAATTTATTCTTTAATATGATTTTAAAATCATAAAAATAATAATAGCAATTTATAATCATATAATTCTTTAAGAAATATAATAAACAAAGAATTTTTATATATGTATATTAAATCACGCATAGCAAATATCAAGTATAAGAATCTCAGGCACTTTGTGATTTTAACAGAAAATATTTTGATAGAAAGGATATTTAGATCGAAACTATTATAGCTTCTTTGTTGATTTGTAAAATAAAATATTATATAACTATTTTGCAACATTCTCTCCTTACATTGTCAATTAAAAATATTTTCAAAGATGTCTACAATTTGCCGAAATTTAACTATTATCATTCGTAGCTTTATATTTACATAACAACAACGATATTAGATCTGTTCGCGTTGCTGATATTTTTTGCATTCAGAATCTTTGCCTTTTCTTTCTTCAATATGTATATCTAATTTTAAATGCAAAAATTATATTATATTTTTAGAATTTCAAGCCACGTGAGCAGATACTACTTATAATGTAAAACCATTATAAAGTTATAACATTATAAAGTGCCTTTACATAAGATTGTTTTTATACAAGAATAAAAATAAAATGTTTATACATTTATGCTAATATTAATAGTTGTCCAAACTTTCAATATGATGAATGAATTAACGTACAAGCAACAAAACATTTGTGATATTTAAGATTTAATTTCAAATTAATCTTTGTGAATTTATAGTCAATTTTAAACGTCGGTAATATATCTGAATTATGTTATCAACTAGAATTGTCTTCTCTACCTCGCTTCATTTTGTTTAATATAGTTATTAAATTTATAATATTATTTTGATGCAATAAAAAGGAGTGAATATTAATTAGCATTTTATGATCTTTTAATATTAATGCGTGTACATGTTATTCATATACACTTACAGCATGCTAATTCACATTGAAATTAACAATTGTCTGAATAAATTTCGTATATACAATTTCATATAAATTGAATAATAATTGACATGAATAAATATTTATATAATTAAATTGATTTTGTTGCAAAAAACTTCTCATTAAAAGATAATTAGTTTTTATATATTGTCTCTATAAACATATTTTAACAATTATCGAATTACAATTTATAATACAGAGTGAGTTATCTTTGGAATCAATATACATTTATGCAAAGCTAAAGCAATTACTTCTTGTATCTCAAATATATCAAATGTAATACATAAACCCCTGTTAACTAAAATCAATATACTAAACATCATGTATTTTAAAGAAAAATATTTTTTTAATTGTCTCTACATATACATATAGTATAATAAATATTTTCAATTACTTCTCGTATGGTACAATTGCTCGCAAAATTAATCAAGTATTTAAAAAAATTTCTTAAGTTTTTATACAACGAAAAGGAGACGAAATATCAAATTTTATTCTCAATAGACTAAGTAAAATTTATTTTATAACAAGCTTCTAACACAATTTTGTGTACGCAATTTTGAAACACTTGATCAGTCTTGCGAGACAGTATTTTGTGTATTATTTCGGCGCACAATTGTAATATTTTAAACTTATAAAATTATGTTTCGTACAATATCCTTTTTTTGCACACAGTTCAGACAATTTCATATCTAATTATATTTATTAACAAGAAATTTATTAAAAACGGATATGTACATTCTTTTGTCTTGTCTAATAAAATTTTTTATTCACTTTGATTCGCTTCGAATATTGTCTTCTTCGTTTATTTATGTTAAAATATATATCTATATTTTTTTCAAAAATTATACTCTAGTAATCTAAATTCGCGAAAGAACACTTAACTTGGATATATTCTCTAAGGTTTTACGTATCTTACTATGTGAGGTTTTAGTATTTTATCTTATCAAAAACATAATTTGCATTCGCAATGAGTATTTCGAGAGAATACACGCAACATAAGTATCAAAAAAATATATTACGATTTATTAAGCAGTAATAGAGATTCGTTATATCTGTTCACAAATAACAATAGCGTTTGTTTAAACAAAACGCATTCTACATACTTGCTCGCATTCCCATTGCCCTTCAACGTCGAATGCGAATCTGAATTATTATATAAATTATGTTTGAATTAAGTTCGAATTATTTAATAATTATTGAATTATTCAATTTAACAAAGATCGCAAGTATTAGACGATCGTTTTTAGTGCAAAATGCACAATGAGAATGCGATTGTGAATTAGTATTTACAGCTTCTAATTGGTGCTTGGCGATTGGGAGGTCAAACTTCACATTCGCCGTAACAATGTTCGCACGTGCAAATAAATAAAATAAATAAAAAAAAACACATTAAGTTACCACTCGCAATTTAAATCTCCTGCAAATATAATATGTGCGTATGAAAATATGAATTTTAAGGCACTAGATACTCTAAGATCTTTTCAGGTCGCAATATTGTAAAGTCGCAATATTGTCAATATGTGTGCGCAAGTGTATATTTGTGTGTATTTTTGTTAAATCGCATATAAAAATATACAAATGTATTCTTCTTGGAACAGCCAGTTTTTGGAGTAGAAATGATCTATCTTTTACTCTAAAAATTAGATCTTTATTGCGAGATTCATGTCTCCCGAGATAAGATATATAATAGCTACTATTCCAATCCGCGCGAATAGAAAAATAATATCTTGAATTTGGCACCTGAATATCTTTCTATTGTATGGATAGAATTACGTTGGACACGTGTAATTTCTAAGTCTACTTTGTATCGGGCTACAATAAGAGATAAAAGATAAAAGGCAGTAAAATTTTTGTAAAAAGATAAGATTCATATGATGTTTTAGGGAAATCTTTCGATATTTTTGGTATATAATACTGAGGCACATAATTTCTAATTTTTCAATTATTATTTCAAGAATAGTAACATTAAAATGTATGTGCAGACGAAATTGTACGATATCATAATCGTCGACTGCCTTTTATCTTATCTATCACTGGACACTCAGCTTATGAAAATTTTCACCCAGCGCATCGAATATGTTAAAAAATTTAGAATATTTTGTAAGAACAACCTGAACAAGAAGATAAATTTCGACCGACACCGAGTTTCACCACTTCTTCCTCACTCGCGCTAATTTGGCGATTATCGTGTCGTCTCTAAAAACAAATAATGCGTTTATTTTTTAAAATTATTTAAGTACTTTATGCGCGATGTAGAAAAATGGATTTACCTTAAGTTCCGATGCCAGATAAAAAAAGATGGAATCTATATTTGTATTATCTTTGGCTGAGGTCTCCACTACGTGCAAAACTTCCGGCAGGTATTGGCATAAGGCTTCAGCTTCTATTTTTTTCACCTCACGTAAATCCTCCAAATCACATTTATTACCTGCAAAGCAAAAAATGCATAGAAATTAAGTCATTATGCAATGTAATCATTACAGCATAATAATTATTACAATACACATAAAATGATCATACCAACTAATACCAGTAGCACATGCGACGACGAATACCTCCGGACTTCTTCCACCCAACGTTGTAAACTTAAAAACGTCGATCGCTTCGTAATATCGTAAACTAAAATAATCGAGTATTGCTTATTAGAATAATGCCATAGTAATATAATTTTTTCAGATAATAAAAATAATAAACAACAAAAAACAATTCTATTGCCCTAACAAACTAGTATAATTCCCATTAATTTTAAAATTAGTATAATTCCCATTAATTTTTTTATTAAACTAATTTTTAAATTATTCTTTAAAATTAATAGTACACTATATGTTAATAAAAAAAAACAATTGCATAATATGAAATATAAAGATTCACACAATTAGTTACATACCTACGATTACTCCATTTGCAGATCTATAGTAACTCTGTGTTATTGTTCGAAATCTTTCCTGTCCTGCAGTATCCCATATTTGTAACTGTCAATAACAGAATAAGAGTTCCAGTAATTATTATGATTTTAAGTATATTAATAATCACTATCTATATTAATAATTATAATCTATGAATTCAAACAGATTACAGTATTATTTTAGATTATATAAAAATCTATCAGATTTTGCCTCAAGGATTATCTTCAATAAGATATTTTACATAGAAATTTGTAATTTAAGCATACAAATTTTCGTTAGAAAAAAACTCAATCTCAAATTGAACTATATAATCCAAACACAGACGACACAGCAGTCTATTTATACATCTATTTATATGTCTTACATAATTTTTTATTAATTACAAATTTTTTTCTATCTTTTAACTCTATTCTTTTTCATGTTTTCTCTCCTTTTTCTGTTGAAATCAGAATGATGATGTACACTTATTTATTTATTATTATGTTAGTTCATTTTATCAAGTCTGTATTTTTATAAATGAACTACATAGTATACATTTAAAGTAAAATAGATATATTTTTGAAATTTGGCAAGAGAGAGATAAAGACAATTCTAGTCCAATCCAGCAATAATAAAAAACAAACTTATATAGTAAACATTCTAGTAATAGAAAAAAAAAACATAAACACAGAGTACTGCGGAGTACTGATAATCACAGATTTCTGACAAGAAATTCTATAGAAGTGTGTTGATAACGCAATCGGAGCATAGGTTAAGCTTCAAGTTTGACGCGAATGCATGTGGAATGCGGTGCACCTTCACTCTCTTGCCGTCTATGAGCACAGTCTTCATAGTGAAGTCGACGCCGATGGTGTTGCCGTGGCGCTCAACAAATGTTCCGGACCTGAAGCGCTGTACCACGCAAGTCTTGCCTGTGCCACAGTCGCCGATTAGGACGATTTTGAACAGGTAGTCGAAGCTCTCGTCATCGCTCGTGTTCATCATGAGGTTGTCGGGATTACGGCACGACATTCTCAGGACGAGGACTCACGCGAAGGCGACGGCGACGACGACGGTCGCGAGGACTTTGCGCTTGGCGGACAACTACCTACGCCATCGCCGTGTCCACGAGCCTCCCCAAGTCTCTCTTCATCCAATTGCGTCCATTTTGGTCCATCTTACCATCCCGCTGCCTGCGATCCGTATCAGTGACGAATCGTGAAACTGCTGCTAATCCCCCCTTCCTTTCTGTCTTCCTGCTTTTCTTTTCGGTTCCTTTTCTTCGATTGCGTTTATCATGAATCTTCTTTTCTTATTGTTGAATAAATCTTATTTGAGATTTGAAACAAAGCGCGAGAGAACAAGCGAAAATAAATGTATGAAAGATATTGAATTTAAAAAAAAAGAGAAGAAATGAGAATATAACAAATCATATATTGTAAGAAGTAAAATATTTAAGATAAAACATTAAAATAAGTAGAGACAAAGGGAAGTAAAAAATACAAGAATTATCTTAATGACTATAAAGTCTGATAAAATATCTGGGAGATAAAAATTCTGGTTCTAATTTAATACAGTTTTAGTTTATTCGTAACAGGGAACATTTTCTTTTTACATAATAAAACAAAAATGAAGTTATCATTATGATTCTAATATAATCCATTTTGTTTGAATGCTTGGAAATTAATCAGTAAAAATACGCGTCAGCACATAATTTTATTAACAATTCTTACGAACTACATTGTTATGAGAATCGCAGACAATCTTATAGCATCTTAATATTAATTCCTAGAATTACTTTCCGGATGTGAACTTTGATAAACCCTCCAATAAACTGACGTAGGCTGTATGCTCATAGCTTGTGCTCAACTCAATCAGTTTCTCTGCAAATTCATTTGAGATACCTTTCTCTTCGAGGTAGTTCATCAGTAGATCATACAGATACTGCAAAATAAATAAATAGTATTTAATTTAAGCTGATTTCTAATATATAATAAAAAAATAACAATCTAATTTATCTAGAATGTATTTTATATCTTAGTTACAGAAATAATCAGATCTGGAAAAGAGAGAATTAAGAAAATATATCAACGAAAGAGTTAGAGAATAAAACATGTCACATTCTTATTTCGATGAACACATGATAAAAGATCACGAGTTAATTTTATAAGAACGTTAATGATTTTCCAAAGATCAATAATCAAAACAGCCTTGATATAAGCTGTTTTGTACTCAACACTTTGGAGATATATTTAATCTTTATGCAAATTGATATGTATTTTAACTTCTTTAATTTTTGACTCAAACTTTGAAGTATATATTAAAGCAATAGTCTATAAAGCAGAGAGATAAATTTAAAATCCAAATATTTTTTTATTTTGGACTTTTAATATTTATACTATATGTCAAAATAACTGTAATAATATATTTAATTATTAAACTATAATATATTTAGTTGTACTAATTTTTACATAAAATAATTACAGAGATATAGAGACAGGATAATAATTCCTTGCCTCTTTGAAAATCATATTTACCCCATCGATGATTTCACCAGCTACGGAGTACACCTTTTCATTGTGGTTGCCTTCATACAGTGTGATTTCATCGATGCCAAATATGTCATCTGCAAAAAAAAATTAATAATACAAATTAAAAATTAAAATTTGAAAAATGAATAATATAAACAATCTAACAAATCGTTTATTTATTGCAAATGTTAACTATAATTATCATCTGCTTACTATAATTATCATCAGAACCTGATGCACCAACTTGATTGTTGAAAGAACATGAAAAACCTAGAGTCTGATTGCCTCTCACTATATCTACTGTAAAGTTTGGTTTGCTCTTCATTTCGCCAATGTCTACACTGTTGCTATTAGTATTCATTTCTGTTTCAGAATCTGCATCTACTGTATGGTTCACATTAAATGAAATATAGATACTGGAAAAGAATATTGTAAATCAGATAAATCAACACTTTAAATCCATATATCAATATAACAAAATTTTCTTACGTATCAGTGCCGTCTTTCTTTTCAAGATTAACTTCGGCACCATTAAGGGATACTGAAAAGCCATCTAATGTTGTTGGTATCATTTTTAATTTTTGTGCCTTCTTTTCAGCTACTATCTCCTCAGCCAAAAATTCCACTAATTCCTTCTCCGCTGATAAAAAAAAATATAATTAGTAAAATAAACAAATAAAATTATATAAAATTACATATTTCTATATACAAAACAAAAAATCTTGGTTTTTGGTATAATTTTAGATTGTCATACTTAAAAAAGATTAAATTGTACAGTGTACAAAATTAAATAGAATTTTAAAAACGATGAAATCTGTATACTCAGAAAAAACTAATTAATATTTACAAATTATAAGACTTCATATCTGTTCTTTATAGCCCTGTATATTATATTCTTTGAACAGGTAAATACGTTAGAGAAAAAGGAAGATGAAAAGTATGAAGTTTACCTACAAAGCATATCTAATAAATTTTTCAAATGCATCAGCCTACAGTCATCAGACTTGAGAAAACTTAAAGAAAACTTAACTGCTATTTAATAAAAGAGAAAAAAAGAGTATACTTCAAGTCACAATTAGTACTTAAAACATTTCTGTTTCCGAATTGAACATCTCTTTTCATAAACATGGAAATCAATAAAAGCGCAAGCGAGCCCTGTCACGGAAACGACCAACGCATGGTCTACTCGACAGACAAGACACTCGTCAATGAGTCGATACCTTTGGTGCTGTAACATCTTTGAGCGCGGAGATCATGCAGTTCAGGCATGGAAATGAGAGGCGTGATCTCGGCGATCTGCCGGTGACTACACATGTTCCACAGAGCCCTAATAGGTTGGCCGCTGTTGTTGCTACCGCACGAAGACGACAACACACCGCGAAGTGCCGTGGCGCGAAACGCGCTTCTTACGATGCCGTTCATATTGGAAAAAAGTTGATGGCAGAAAACTACGAGATAAATACAACGTGATGAATACGGCAAGTACGGCGCGAGGGAAATGATTGCGTCACGGCGATTTCTTGTGCCGGGTTTCCGGTGCGCAGACGAAGAGCAACAGAGTGCAGAGATAACTTCCGGCGACGCACGTGTTTATATTAGGCTGCATTTTCATGCCGACCCTCGACGCTCGATTCGAGCGTCACAGATCTCGTGAAAATTGACGAATACCAAGCATCAATTTTGATTACGTGACCTGTTTTAACGCTGAAAATGAGCATCGAGCGTTAGCATGAAAAAGCAGCCGTAAAGTCACTAGATTTACAAAGTATCGTGAATTGCCGCTCCATTTTGGCTCCATAATGCGTGATTATTCAAAACTTCAGTCACTTTCGCTGCGGTTTTTCAACGCAGCAATCGGTATTTTCGATAATAAGGGGTTCCGCACAATAAAAGGAATAGGGAACAAAGAACAAGAATTTCAACCTAAATTGAAACTGAGTATTCCACAATGATTTCTGATAGGTTGAAATTCTTATTCTCTATTCTTTGTTCCTTTTTGTGCGGAGTTCCTAATAATATCAGGTTCTTCTTCTTCTTCTAGACTCCTATATAGATTTCTGATCTTTTAATAAAATTAGGTTAGAATAGTTCGACACCATTTTGACTCCAAATGCTAAGTGAATTTTCAATGAATTTTCTCCTACTTTGTTAATCTAATGACTTTATATTAAGGTATTATTACATAGAAGCATTAAGCGATGAGTGCATTCAGTATTACACCACTCAGTGAGCGCTCAGTGAGCTCTTGCTCTGATTGGCATATTTCTAGGTTAGATCTAAAAATAATGACCAAACAAGAGCACTTAGGGAGCGTTTATATTGGCTGTAACCGTAACCTTTAAAAAAATTAAAAAGAAAAAAGAATTTATTTATCACAGTCGAGTATTCTCCTCCCATTCGACTGTAAGAAGGGAATACTCAAAGGTGATTGGCCAATTTTAGCAAGAGCTCAGTTATAGTATTGAATGCATCCAATGGCTGCGTTCAGCAGAACATTTATTTTATGTTACTGTAGAGCACTAGAAACAATAAGTATTCGCGTCCATCATTTTTTTATTTCTTTTCCCATTCCTTGCTTTATTCCCATTTCATCCATGAGTTGTGATGGATTATGATTATTACAAGTTATAATTTGTATTTGCTGCTTGAAATTTTATAGCTCCTTTCATTCCATTTTTGCTCTCAAAATCAGTTGAATATTTATCGTAATATTAAGATCTGAAGAGTGTTTGGCGTTCAAATTATATCTAGATAAGGTGTCAAATATGTATGTCAATTTAAAGAAAAAGATTGAAATTTTTCATCTGCAAAGAAGTATAGTGATATTTATTCACAAGTCATGTATTTATTTTACAACAATAGCAAGTTGTCGATGAATATTATTCGCAGAAAATTTAAATAATCGAATACCTTTTTCTGATCTATTGATCATTGATTGACAGTTTATCGCAATAAGGCATTTTATAAATTTTTTTTCCTTAATTAATATATAATATTTCAGTTTTTTTACATCTTTTTTTTCGTCTCTTAATTTTATGATAAAATTTCAAGGTGCGGAAATATAGTACATAAATACAAAGCTACAAGTTTCCAACATCTTAGAAGCTATAACAACCGTAACGACCATAACCTTCTCAGCTCAGCGGCGGAATAGAGCAAGGAGTGGGGAAGGAGTAAAAATGCGAATATTCACGTTTATAATGCCTTAGTTACTATTTGACGATTTTTTCGCGATGATTGGACTATACTTTTAGGGTGCGTACTTTTAGGGTATACCTTGACGGAAAAGCAGAAAGCCAATCAGAACTCGTGCTGGTAGTAAGTAGTACATAAAGCCGAAATTGTAGACTACCAGCGCGAGTTTTGATTGGCTGCTGTTTTTTCGTTTTCTGTTTTTCCGTACGGTGAATGCACCTTTAGATCTTGAAGAATAGTTCTTGCAGTTGCACAATTAGATACTTATCAATGAAACAAGTCGGAATTATTCCGTTTTTCCTATAAAATATAATAGAAATCTAAAGAATAATTGAATAATTTTGGAATTCATTTCAATTTTGTTCCATTGGTTCTCCGTTTTATTTTTTAAATGTTTTGTCGATAATTGTCGCTATTGTTAACTAACGACAACCAATGTCGTGCTTTCTTTCCGGTCCTGCCATTGGCTATCGCTAGTTAACGATAGCGACAATCATCAACAAACGTTTGACCTGATTGCACCAACGTTATTTTGACTTTAAGCAAGGCTTAAAACTCTGTCTGTCTCTCTTTCGCTTTAAAGCAAGGCAGAGATAGTTTTAAATCTTACTTAAAGTCAAAGTAATGTTGGTGCAATTGGGCCTTATATCCGTATTCATATATCCGTATTCATAATTCTTTCTTGAGAATTCCTTGAGGATTCCTTGTTCTTCATTTCATATTTCATAAATCTTCCTTGATCAAACAAGGAGCCTTATTAGCTTTCTTTTCTCAAGGTAGGTTATGAGTTTCCTTGAGGAACAGATGTAGCCTTCATAATCAAGCAAATCTCCAAATTTAATTTGTCATACTAGTTTTTTTATTTTCGATGGCTTTTAATTTAAATCTGACACATCGATAATTATTTTTGATTGCTTTTTTTCGGAAATAAACTCCTTCAAAAACATTTTCTCCTTCATATATTAAGCATTATGGCGAATTCGATTGGAAGCACTGATGTTTATTAAAGTCGTACACTAATTTAATTTGAGTATAAAAATAAAATGCAAATATTTCGAATTATAAAATACATATTTTATATTATATTATCTAACAGTGCAATAAAATGTATTGCGTATTTCACAATTAATTTCTATGTTTATTTATAAACATATAGTTTTAATGTGCATCAGTGCGCAATAAGCGTCCACTCAAATTCGCTATTGGTTTCATTTTTGTCCATTATTGTTGCAAAATACTTAATCACGATTTTATTTAATCAACAATGCCTTTATAATCTTTATTATTCATAATTTATGATATTAGGTTTGCATATATTATATATTATGTTGTCTTCAGTAGGTTACTAAAATTCCTAAAATATTCCTTCCTTCGGGAAGGCAGACTTGAGATTAGTTTATGAAACAAGAAAGTCTTGAAGAATCGAGAAATCCTTCATGGAAGCTTCCTCCAGTCTTAAAATAAGAAAGGATTATGAATACGGGTGATTCTTGTGTTACGTTCCAAAACTTCGAAGATTTTACTATATACTATATACTATAGTATATGTTACGTGTACTATATATTTCGAAACTTTATCCCTAGGATGAAAAGAGAAAATTTTCCCCATTAATTTCAATGGTAAAAATTTTCACTTTCCATCCTAAGAATAAAGTTTCATGATTGATACCCTGAATACGACTAATGCAGCCAATAATACGCTGTTGTAGGAATTATTCCCACAAGGGAGTGTTGTGTGCATGCATAAGCTGCCGTATTTTACAGTTTCATAAGGTGTCTTTACATGGCAGCATCAGCGTCGAGCGTCAGAGCATGCGTAGTGATATGTTTAATAATTTTACTGTAATTGAATTTAATGTACGAGATATACTAATAGTGGAATCTTGTAGTTTACACTATTTAATGTAAATAAATATAAATTTTAAGCATTATATGTTAGGATAATGTATATCAAAACATAACCTCTTATAATTTATCATTTTGCGTCAAGAAACTGCGCAAAAGATTATTACGCAGGTGTCTGGAGATTCAAATTTTTGCGCAGTAATCAGCAATAATCTTCTGCACAGATGCTCGACGCTCAACGCTTGCATGTAATGGCACCTTATTCGCTGCTTTCACATCAGCGTATCAGCGATACGTGCACAAACATTCCTATATGAGAATAATAATACCCACGACAGCGCATCATTGAACGCAGCCAATGGATGCATTCAAAACAACAACTGCTCACTGAGCTCCAAATTTTAAGATCTAATGGAATATACCAATTAGATGATAGGAAAAACTTATTGAGCGCTCAGTGAGCGATATCGTTCTGAATACACCCAATGTCATCTATTCGGCGGGAAATAGTATAACATAATAAAGGGTGAAGAGAGACAGATATTATCGTGCATGATCATCAAGATTTGAAATTTTTTTTGCGAAAGCTCTCTATTTTGATAATTCTTACGGCCGTGTTGATAATAATAAATCGCAATCATGTACAATTTAACAGAAGGAGCATTGGAGGTAAGTTTTTCGAAGTTTCTATATATTGCGTTGTATTGTTTAACATTAAGATTTTATCGTTTCAGAAAATCATGCGAGGCGTAGATATCGATAATCCAGTTCTCCAAATATTGGTGAGTGCGGAAATAATTCGATAGAATATGATCAGTTATATCTTTGCGAATCGAAAATGTTTTGAAAGCATGACTTATAGCCAGCAACATCCAGGTTAGGGAAGTGATGCTGCTCCTATCGTTTTTATTTGGATTATAGATTGAAATTTGTCATATTCTAATGTAACATGAGTCGTGATATGTATCTATTGTTTTAAACTCATTTTTATTGTCAAGAATTACTTTTATTATACACGACAGGTATCTATATTTTGGGTTAATTTTCGTTTCGTAATAAATCGTTTAAAAAAAAATTGATTCTTACATATACATATATTTCAAATAAAAGAAATGTATAGGAAATGTATGATTGACCAAATTGTATGTACAAAAGGTTAAGTTTCTTCACAGACTTTAACTTAATTGCAAGGATTCTATCTTACAGTTTTTTTTAGAAAACAGAGTCTTAAATAATGTGTGTAATTTTACAGGGTTACAAGAAATTGCCGAGAAATGTTAATAAAGATGGTTCTGCTACTGATCGATTCAGATTGCTGATATCCGATGGACAGAAATTAAACTCATTCACAATGTTGGCTACTCAACTGAACAATCTGATCACAGAGAACATTTTGAATGATTATGCGATCTGTAAAATAACCAACTATCACATGAGTTCAGTGAACAACAGCGGCAAAGAAAAGTATTTATGCATTTAAGTACATAAATAATTCAAGTTTATAAATAAGTATATAATTAAGTATATAAATAAATCAAATTTTGTTCTATTAGACGTGTTATGTTGATACTGGGTATTGAAGTATTGGTTCCTGGCAATCAAGTTGGAAACAAAATAGGTAATCCGACTAATATAGAAATGAAATCAGAACCTGAATCTACGTCTACATCTACATCTACATGTACGTCTAAGGCTACAACTGCACATTATCAAAGTAAGTATATTGTTAATGTGTGTCAACAGTATTTAAAATAAATTGTCAATCAACTTGGATTTGTGATACTTTGATATGTAACAAAATTTTTGTTATTTATAGATGGTTCAACCAGAAATGTTACTTCAAATTGTCAAGCTTCTTCTGACATATACACTACGCCGATCGCAGCATTAAGCCCTTATCAAAACAAGTGAGAAAGAAAGAGAGTTCGATTCTATATAAACTATGAATCTGTTTTTTATTCTTGCATTCAACTTTACATTAAAACTTTCCTTAGCCAAATATTAAATATTATTTATTTGAAATTTCAACAATGTATACTAATTCAAGTATAGAAAACGGACATATTTCTAGATGTCGAAATATACTTTATACATGTGTGATGCTGAAGAAAAAAGAATAATGATAATATGTGTTTAATAGATGGGTGATCAAGGTTCGTGTGACCAATAAATCTCCGATCAAAACATGGAGCAACTCGCGCGGAGAAGGTAAGCTCTTCTCCATGGATCTAATTGATGAAAGTGGCGAAATTCGATGCACTGCATTTAGAGATCAATGTGAAAAGTTCTATGACATGATAGAGGTATATATTTTTTTATACTAAAATTACTAAAATTAGTAATGGTATGCAAATTTTTTTCTACAATGGATCAAAAACTATTGATCGTTTTGTTTATGTAGACTGGAAATGTATATTATATCTCACGGTGCACACTGAAGGCAGCGAACAAACAATTTTGCACGTTGAAAAATGATTATGAGATGACTATGACTGGCGATACGGAGATTATACCTTGCCACGAAAACAGCGATAATATTCCAACATTACAGTTTGACTTCTGTCCCATAAGTCAAATAGAAAGCAAAGAGAAAAATGACTTATTAGGTAATGTAATATTTTTATAACAGTTAATATTTTATTAAATCTTGAACATTAGTTTCATCAATGAAATAATTTTTTCATTGTATTCTTAATAATTTTCTGAGGCTAATTTATATATATCAATTATTAGCATTTATATTACTTTGCATTTTGTTATTTATTTTTATCTTATTTCTAAAATTATTTAAGTATCAATTAGTAACTGCTTTGTATTAAAGTTTTACTACAATAATAAATACAATAATAAATAATAATCTTAAATTTTATATAAGAAAAAAAAGATTTATATGTAATTTGAAAATTATTTAATAATATGTTCACACATAATAGATATCTTGGGTGTCGTTACAACTTTCAACGATATACAACAAATTATACAGCGAACTACTGGCCGAGAACTTTTAAAGAGAGATATTAATATCGTCGATGACAGTGGTACGATGGTAAGTGATTTATTGATACATCAGATTTTAAAATTTTGCTGTTTTGGGCAGAAATAAATGAATTTTCTGTTAGATATGCGTTACATTATGGGGTAAGCAGGCCGAAGACTTTGATGGTTCGAATAATCCGATCATAGCCATTAAGGGAGCGCGCGTGGGTGAATTTAATGGTGGAAAGAACTTGTCTCTTTTACATTCCTCTGTATTTGAAAAGGATCCTGATCTTCCTGAAGCACACAGGTATATTCAAACTGACTCTTAATTAAGATAATACTTTTAACTTTTTAATTACAATTAAAATTTATTCGTACTAGAGATAAATGGCTTTATTTTTTATCTGTATGTAATTTTTAACATTAATTTTTTTTAAATTTCTGCTTGGAGATATATACTTACATAAGGTTAGTAATATACTATTTATATAATGTATTACAATATATATTTCAGATTGCGCGGATGGTACACTGCAGTTGGCCATTCGGAGAACATAAAATCATTGTCTAAAGCAGGCGGAGGTGGTGATTTCAACGCGCCATTGTACACTTTTGAAGAGGCAACTGAAGCTCGATTGGGAGAGAAAATGAATCTTGCAGATTCGTTTACGGTGGTGGCGACTATTAATATGATCCGCGTGGAAAATGCAATCTATAAGGCATGTCCGGTAGAAAGTTGTAAGAAAAAGGTAAATAGTATACGATATATTTACGAGAAAAAAATTTTGTCATATTTCCAAGCTTCAATGTGAGTTAATTTCAGTTGATCGATCAATCTACTGGAGTCTTTAGATGCGAGAAATGTAACAGGGACTACCCAAATTCCATTTATCGCTTACTGGCAAGTGTATGTATTATCTTCGCATCCTTTTTATTCATTATATTTGAAAGTATTTTCTTTTTGGTTTATTATTATAATAATTTTCAGATGAATATAGTGGATGCAACAGGCAATCGCTGGATAACTGCCTTTAGTGAAGATGCTGAGAAGATATTGGGAATGTCGGCACAAGAGTTGGGAGAATTGAAGGAGAATGATAATGATGCCTTTTTGCAGAAATTCGGCGAAGCGAGCTTCAAGAAATTCATATTCACTTTGAGGGCGAAATCCGAAGTTTTCCAGGTAATTGATATAATTTATTATTAATAAGATTCCTTTTGCAGTTTTTTCTGCTAATTTTCCATTCTTTTATCCAATAATTGTCCATTCTTTTATCATTGTATAAATCGTATTTCATGTTAATCTTATTTTCAATGCTATTTCATATTAGTTTTTAATACTATTTTTTCTAATAATTTCTACGTTTTTCAGGATGAAATGAGAATAAAACATGTATGTTCGTCAGTCGCATCTGTAAATTACAAGACTTACCTGGCACATCTAATAGATAGAGTCTCCAAGTTGGTGCACATTGAGAAATTGGATTCCAATTAGATTTCATTAGATATGTTTCATTAAAGTGAAATTTTTGTTTAAAACCTATAAGTATATACGCTTTTAATTTAAGTATTGTGATGTATATTTTCTATATTTTCTTGAAGTGCATTTTCAGATCGTTTCTATTATTCGGCGAAATGCGGTTATTCTTTATTGTAAGAGAAGAAAAGCAAATGCATTATGTAAGATTAACCTCTATGTTAAGTATGTTAATCAATTAATTCCACAAGAATATTTATAATTTTTTTATATTATGATTGCTATAATAACACATTTATTGTGTCTGTAGATTTATAAAATAAATCTTTCTAATTTACGCATTGAGACGTTTGCGTTTTTATTATCTATTATAAATGAGTTAATCTAATGTAAGTGATATGACCGGAAAATAACAAATTAATAATATTCCATTATTGCCGTTGCCTCATTTTCCTTTTTAAATCCTAAGATTCTTGCAAAATCTCTTTGGAATAATTCCGTTATTATCACGTAACAGCAATGTAATATTTACTTAGATTAGATATCATACATAAAATGTGTTTCTGTGAATGCACGTACCTTCTAACAGACTCTAACTATGATAAGATTGTTACTGGAAAGCGGATCCTTATCAGAAGACGACTTGTCACGCTGTAAAAATTCTTCGATAATGTGATTGAATTCAATATTTCAATATTTCAAAATTCAATATTTCTTATCTGGATCGTTGATAGTTCTTTTTTCATTCTTTTGGTTTAGACAAGATGGATCCCGCGGGAGATCGAACGAAGGAATCAGGACGACGTATTTAATACTTAAATGGTTTATTATTTGCCAAGAAGTAAAATACACAGGCATTTGTTATAATGATACTGCCGAGGAGTAAAACTTTTTTTTCTTTTTTTAATACGACGGTATCGTAAATAACATCTAGCGACATTATAATCGGTACTAAAAAGAGAGAAGCTGGTCTCGTGTCCCGTCTTTTTCCCTGCTTACATCAGTAACTTTACAATTTACAAATGCGTTTCCCATGCGCCGCGATCCTCATTCTCGTCCTCACCAGTCTTACATTCGTCGTCGTTCTACTGTATGAATTACACGAATGCCTCGAAGATAAGCCCTCCATCACACCTTGCACGTCTGCACGGTGGTCCCAAGTACATTTATCTCTCGCACTCGTATAAGTACATGAGGAGGTGGCTCGCACCTCCACGCACATTTTCGAAGCGGGAATCAGTCAATGGAACGAGTCTTAACGACTCGATCGCGAAATCAGTACTTCGAATCAGTTATCATTTCATGAAGTCTACGAGATCAAAGATCGAAGAGGAGAAAGTGCTACAAATTTTTCTTTTTTTTTTCCAGATATTTCAAAGTCATCGAGACTTTGAAGAAATAATTAAGAAAGAAAAAAATGTTTAGTTAATATAAGAGTATATTATTGAAACGTACAGATTCTGGCGCCGATCGGATGTAAAAGTTGGATTCGATCTCGTGCACAGCATCGATTCCCAAAAATTTTACGCCTCTAGTCGCAAATGAGGCCGCATATCACATTGCCGGCAGTTCCGCTGAAGCTCTTTCGATCTCCTTTAATGTTATTAACTGTTGATGCGATTAGTTATGTCAAGGTACGTAATTGTCGTTTAGAAGATATGGAATTGATTCCGTATGCAGAATGCCTCTGGATCTGTCGACTGTCTCTCCGGCTGAAGGTCTCGTTCTAATTTCAGATAATCATCCGCGTTATTATTGACTCAAGTCAATTTTTACCTGACGTTCTCTAAGCGAACGAATATCCTGGATATTCGTTCGAAACGTGGAAACGACTAATAAATCGACGAGTTATTTAAGACCTGAAATGAACTTGATTCCAAAATGATTAAATACTAATTCTAGGACTAATTCTGGCGCAAAATAAATTCTTTCATCTTATCCTTAAAACCAAATTCACCGAGAAATTTTCATTGAAATGAAATAATTTCAAATATTAGAAATTGTTTCAAGCACAAAATTGTATTCAAAGTAAACATTTTCACTCCTTCAGTCTGATTTATACTAAGGCTAAACACTTTCGACAGTCCCAGAACACTCTGCGCTTTTACAAAGAGCATGATTTTTATTTTAAATTCCGGGTTTCCTCCACTTCTCACACGCTCTTCATCCCTCGTTACTCTCATTCGCGTAAGATCTCTCTTTCGCTCTCTTTCTCTCTCTCACTCTCACTCTCGCAACGCACATACGCACTCTTTTACTTTTTTACCTCATCCTTTTCACTTCGTTAGTTTTATTTTTCTTTAATCGTCATATCCTTAGTAATCTATCTACCTAATTGCCTGTAATCTATACATTATTGTGTGTACGTTTGTGTGAATAGGTGTTTAAAATGTATCACATAGACCTGCAGATTCGATGACTTAATCGTCGAGATAAAGGGAGGAGGGTCGGGAAAGGGGGATGAGAGGGATAATACTCGTAAAATAAGTACGTAATCTCGCAATAGGCGATGATAAACAGTAACGATGAATTTAACAAGTACAATATTGCCCGATCCCGTATTATATTTATAATATTTATATGTATGTATATATTTATATCTATTTTTTACTCGTTCATTTATATATGTATAATATGTATAATATGTAATAAAGATACTCTCCGCTCTTTCTCTCTCTCTCTCTCTCTCTCTCTCTCTCTCTCTCTCTCTCTCTCTCTCTCTTCGCTCGTTCGTTTCAAGTAGTCTTCTCTCGCAACTCTCGACTTTCTTCTACCTGGAGCTGTTTAAGAAAGAATTCACCGCGTTCGCTCCCTACACGGCTATGTATACATATGCATCAATATATGTATATATATATATATATATATATTTATATATGCAAGTAAATGATGTATGCACACCGGACCGTCCCATGTCTGCCACGTTGCTTTTTAGTGTTGGATTCCCCGACCGATCTAGAGTCAATTTTCTCCTCAATCGAGAAACTTTATCGGCAACTTTCCAACTGCCAATATTGTACATTTTTCGAAAGTTATCGGTGACTCGAATATCTTCGTTGAGAAAGAGTTGTCTCCGGACCGGCCAAGGGATCCATTGTTAAAAAACAGTACGATAGAGATGGGTTAGTTCGAGTACATACATCACGCACCCACATCTATTTATAATTATTTAAAATCTCTCTCGACCTAAGTGATCACTAGGCCTAATGATCTCGCGTCGCACAATCTCTCTCTCTCACTCTCACACACATTTTTACTTTTCGTTCTTCATCTCTCTCTCTCTCTCTCTCTCTCTCTCTCTCTCTCTCATTCTCAAAATTCGTACAAACCCTTTCATTCCTCTTATAGTTCGTCCGAAGGGCGTTTTATTTCCCTCTCCGAGAGAAAGCAAAGGACAAGCGAAATCGAAAAGGCTATGCAGTTATTTTTGCTCGGTCCGTGACCGCGCCGCTCGAGACCGACACCCATTGGCTATTTTATGATTTTACTCAAAAATGTCCTTTCTTTCGCGATTCGGAGGTGTCACCATAGCGCCAATTAACTTCTACCTCGAAACTGTAAATCAATCAGTTCTCTCGATATTTTGTAAAGTGCAGAAAAGACAAGAGGGGGAATCATCGAAATCCTCGCAATGGGTGTGAGGACTTCGATGATTTTCAGATCTCGTAATTCGTGGCGAAATTGATGAATTAGCAATTTACAAAATCGTTGATGAATACTACAACTTGTGCTGTACACCCTTAAAAATTGTCTAAGAAATTCACTACGTAAGGACTTCTCTCGCTATCTCGCTGTTTCATATAGTAAGGTTACGAAGATTCATCCCCAGGATTCACAATGGTCGTCCCAGAATCACCGACGGATATCGATTCTCGAGCCGCGTCATGCTTCTCTACTCCTCATCGTACAATTTAACAAAGTAGGTACCTAGATCGCCCTCGTGTAAATACAGTAATGTACAATCTTTCTTTGGAGTTAAACCTTACTGTGATCTCGGCGCGATTGGCGCAAAAGGGGAGAATTAGGGGACAGGGCGGGGTGAGCTGGACTGGATAGGGGGGCATGGGAGAGTAACACCTATGTTCTACGTTGTCGAGTGCGAGTCGAGCTTTTTTTTATTTTTAAACGACGAAAGAAGACCTCGTTCTATCTACAGCTTCAGCTGACTCCTAATAATCCTATAGCTGAACGCGTTCTCTTCGTTGCTTCGATTATCTCGTCATGTAAGTCTTCTTCTTCTTCTTCTTCTTTTTCTTCTTCTTCTTTTTCTACTTATCCTTCCTCTTCTTCCATCTCGTTCTGCTCCCTCGTCCTTCATCGCTCGCGATCCACTCCCTTCCTCCTCCAAGTGTCGCTGCGATCTCTCCGCGTACTTTTCGCACGCGAAATTATTCGATACCGTCGAAATTTGCGAAACGCTCGCGAAATTATTCGATACCGATCTCGGGAATGCACATTTGTCGATCAGGGGGGGAAACAACGAGGTCCACCCCCTGCGTTTCGGGGGAGACTCGAGGGAGAGGGAGATTAGTGTGTTGCTTCTTTCGCTTGTAGACAATATCGCTGACACATTCCGAGTGTGATCTTCAAGCGCAAGTTATAATCGCGGAGAGCGCAATACATGATAAGACAAATAAATAAATTGTACTCGAAATCTTTTTTCCTAACGGGAGATAAGTGTAGTAATTTTTGTACTATTATCGTGTTCCTTCCTCTTTTTTTTTCCGTTTGTTTCTTGCGTTTCCAATACAAATCCCGACTCTCTAGAGTCGATTAAACCGAGAGAATTGAATTAATCGCTGCATTTTTTTTTGTGCATTTAATCTCCCCGGTTCGTGTACGTGTAATGTGTTTGACTAACGAGAAGTAATATATATATATATAATATACATGTATTATTATTTGTTATTTAAGTTTCAATATCGTCAACACGCTAACTCTGCCGGCAAAGAGAACGAAGTTACTCGTTCCCGAACCGGAGATTGAATTTCAGCTCCGTTTTTTTAAACTATGCGACAAATTCGACGCTTTTGCCACGCTAGAAAAAAATTCCATCGGCTTCTTCGTTGTGATTCGGTATGAGATTACTCCGACAATCTTAAGTTAGAGATCCGTTTCTAATCCAGCTTTGATGACCGATTAGCGGCACTGACAGTTCGAATCATCGAAGCTCTTCGTCGGCGGATTATTGCCATTGTAAAGACAAAAAAGCCTGTCTCGGAGATTAAATCTAATTTACGGTTGCAGAATAGGGACTAACGAAGTTTGATAATAAATTAGATTGGATGTTTTTGACGCTAAGTCAGAAATCTACCTTACACGTTAAAGTCAAGCCGAAAATCAAACTCAATCTCCGAATTTGTAATATATGAATCTATTTCGGCGTGTATTAACCCTAAACTTGCAAAAGCTAAAGAAGTGAAAATCCAAGATTACGTTATATGAAGGAAATGCAGCAGATACTCACCAGTACGACAATAAATTCAGCGTTTATTTTTCTTTCTCGACGATTTCATCGGCCGCAACGTTCGCGGAGCGTATTCTAATTTAATATCTACGATATTTTAGAAGAGAAACTGCGTTAAATGTTCGAAAAACGACATTAGGAGGAGTCGCAAGTCCTCTTTACGTATCTTTGCAATGATTTTTAGACGCTTATGACTATGCGATTCACACGGTCCCTTACTTCGAACGAAAAAGAATATTACAAAATTTTAATAATTTTATGGACTCTATCAGTCAAGTTTAGGGTTAAGTATTTTCATTAAGTATATTATATCATGTTTCGACGATACCAAACACGAAAGGTATCGGTAAACGTGAACAGAGAAACAACAAACGAAACGCGATAAATCGCGAGCAAAACGATCGAGTGGACTGTCGAGTGTAATTGTACTGACTGTTGTTGGTGTTGATGTTGTTGCTATTGTGTTGTTGTTATTGTTGTTGTTGGTGGAGGGTGATGGTAGTGACGCTCGTGGGCGGCCGACGGGGTGCGGATGGTCGACAGAAAGTATGGCCGCTTTACTTGAGTAGCTGATGGGCTCGTTCGTTGGCCACTTGTATCCTCGTCTCGTTCGATTCGCCCTGCGTGTCAAAGAACAAGAAAAAACAAGAACGCAATGTCTTATGCGCGAGCTATGAACGTTGAGGACCGCCGGTGCAGATCGAGGCTTCCGGGGATCGGAATCGCTCGAAGTTTCTCAACTCTGCGAAACGTGATTTTTTTTTTCTCTGGGGACCTTAAGACCATCACACATCAAAAAATTTTTGTTGTAAGATCGTAAGCTTACTGAAAAAAAAAAAACTTAATTTTAATAAATATTTGTTTGAATATTTCTAAGTAAATATTTTACTAAATGTAAACATATCTATTTATTTGATACATTAATTTGATTTATCTATCATTTTTTATTGGGTAAATATTTATTTATTGTAAATAGATATTTACTTAGTACTCTATTCAAAGAAATATTATTAAAATTTAATAAATTTTTTTTCAGTGTACCGATCAATGATTGTGTATTTTAACGTAAACTTTTGATTCTGATTGTTTATGATTATGAATAAAAATTGTTTTACGTGTGATGGTCACAGGAGCTAAAGCGGTCCCTAGACGCTCAATATCGACTACAATCTACTTGATCTTACAAATGATCGAAGCATTTGTAACATTACTGCCCATTTCCACCATCATAGATTAACTTTAGTCTCTTTCAACTTACTCTTTGTCTTTTTCTAGTTCTAAAAATTAGAAAAAGACGAAAAGTAAGTTGAATCGAGATTATAGTTAATTTATATTGGTGGAAATGGACATAAGAGGATTGCAATCTTTATTGTACAATTATTTTGTGCAATATTATTGATATAATATTTTAAACAATTCAAAACCGACAGTCTGAAAGTTCAATATAGTTTACCAATAGTATTGTATAATATTAATTATTGAACAATAATATTGATTGCCTAAGGACTGCTTAAAAGATTCTTGGAACATTTCGCTTGTAACATCGACGCGCTTTCGTTTTGTAGGAGGAAACAAATATCGATTGCGGGAACGTCAATTTAGCGCGGAATGTTTTCGTGCTGTCACAGAGAATTTCGTCAATGTTATCCACCATCACGTAAACAAGTGAAATAGCTTGATTAAGAAGAATCTAATTCGAAAATTGTTTCGCTGAATTCGCGGATTGTTTCGCCATGATAAATCGATTCCATTACCGAAGCGGTGTTGGTTTCGCTGCGACAGCAAGACGCGTTCGCCAAGAATAGATTGTTCCATTTTGGCCGCAGATTACAATTTATAAATTGACTCGGCATTTTTCTACTATTTCAACAAAAGTCTTTGTGGATCACGTCGGATAATCATTATAGCGAGATTTATTTTTTGTTTTACTTTAAATAAGTATTTCAACCAAACATTCTTTTCAGTGTATATTTAGATTCCCATTTAAGTGCCATTCAGGTAGTATTTTATTCTTGTTGTTTACATGAATGTTAAACAAGAGAATATGAATCTGGGGAGCTCTCGGGAATTTGAATGTATTCAAGAATGTACCCATTAGAGATTCTATAACAGAGTCTAACCACAAGAGATCTGATCAAAATTTTACGGGAGAGAAAGGTGTATATATTTATAATGTCTCTCTGTATGCAGACTGTTTTATTCTAACTTATATTATTACACTTTAACCTTAATTAAGATTATAAAATGAGATAGCATAAATTAAAGTGAGATAGTATACAGTCAATATAAAATTACACAGTCGGAAAATATGGTCCACTCAAATTGCGTTAATTTAACACGAAATGAATGTGTAATACAAGTAATACAAATATTATGTAAATAAATTAACACAAAAATATTGACTGTAAGCAAACTGTGGAAGCATTTTTTTTTAGTAAAATTAACATTTATACATGTTAAATTAAATCTTATTTTATTCACATGGAATTTACATATTAAAGTACATTATTTTTATATTATTTATTTTTATATTATTTATTCATTTATAAATTGTTATTTTGACACTAACTAAAAAATGTTAAATATCAATTTTAAAACAGACAAAAACATAATCACGTTACGTTAAATCGCATAACGTTAAATTAACTTGAATATAGTAAAAATTCAACACAAAATTTTAACAGAGATGTGAGTGGGTCATTTTTAATACAAAGAAAAATTTTGGCAAAATCGCTTGTGATCAGACTCGGTTATAGAATTGCTACGAAAGACTACGAGCCAAAAGCTACGCAGAAAATTCTCCAAGAATCCCGAAGCTCATTTTCAGGTCTCTGCATACATCAAGTCTCGTGCAGAACTAATAGTCGATACGACCCTGGCATATCGGCGAAATCCACGCGAACCATCAGGAAAGATGAAATTCGCATGCTGCTCTTCCACGTGTCAAGCGTGTTAACCCGATCGACCCCGAGGAGCATTGGAGCGAAAGCGGTCGAGAACGGTGCGGTTCTGACACGGGGGTTCAAAGGGATCAACGAGAGGCATTCCGTTGTCGTCGTCGACGGCGACGTCTGTTCGTGACACAATCACAACGAGAGTGACAGTACGTGTGATGGACTTTGTAACAACGTGTGTACAAGGAGCGATGACATCCCAGTGCGATGCTTTTATCGCTCGCAGTAGCCGCGGCACACCACACTTCTGTTGGCCGAAATAAAATTTCCATCGATACACAATTTACGAATCGTCCAGAATTATCTTTAAAGAATGGAATTTATGAATATTAGGTCATAATCAATTAAAAAGCAATTAGCTTATTGTCACAGTGAGTTAACAGACAAATTCAATGGATCTCTGAAAGCGATATCTGTGAAATTAGCACGATATTAATATAAAAAAAATTATGACGGTTCCAGTTATCATTTTTTTTCATAGTGTTACAGTTCTTATAAAAATGAAAAAAAATTTCATATTTTTTTTACTAATTCCAAGAAATCAAAATTGAGATCCGGTTAGCCTACTGTTTCCCATCATTTTAATTTTAGAATTCATTCTCTCTTACTCTGTTTTTATAAAAGCTCTTCAATTGATAATTACATTATTAATCAACAAAAAAAAACACAAATTCCCTTCTGATGATTCCAGATCCATTAATTAGCATCGATGATTAACAAGCGGAACACCGATCGTTCCTGAATGTATCATCCTCGTTATCTCAGCGTAACACATTCAAGAAACACATTCAAGAAAGCTCAAGAAGTACAATTTAGCAAATTTTTTCAACGTATCTGGAATTGATCTTTCTCTAACAAAAAAGAACACCGAGACATGCAGCTTTTTATTCGTGAAAGACAACAAAGATTTTTCACGAGAGTATACTGAGCAAGATTATATTCCTCGCGTAATTCGGCTGTGCAAATACTAGATCGGCCATTCTTACCAAGAAGCTCTTTCGTGTACCGCGACTATCGAGCGGTCGTTCACTGTATATCGTCGTATATCGACGGAAAGCTTGGTAGTGGTGATAGAAGTAGTAGAAGTGGTAGAGAGTTATTTGGTGGTGGTGGTAGTTTTCCGTTGTTGCACAGGTTGCTAGCGGAATCGGGTTGGTGCCCGGGCGACGACGAGAAAACAGCAAAAGGAGAACGGGAGATAGACGGGAGACTCGTTCGCAGAGCTGGGAGTATTCGAATAATTCGATATTCCAACGTTTTCAGCGATTAAGTATCAGAGTCAATTGCAATATTATTGCACCTCCGATTATTTCAATAAATTAAGTATTATATTCAGACGTACGGCGATATAACTGCCGGTAATCTTAATATTCGCTTAATATTCGCGCGCGTATACAATGTTAACCTATTTGACAAATCAATACTCAAGTAATCCAATCGGTAACTGATACCTAAGCGCATAGATTTTGTAATTTAGTACTTAACATTTATCTTATTTAATTACACTACCGATTGCCGATTGGATTGCAATTGTGATTGGCGATTACTTTTCAATCAATCAAAGCAAAACAATGACTGTTTTGCTCTGATTGATTGAAAAGTAATCGTCAATCGCAATCCCAATCTAAGTTATGTATATTTTTTTATTTTTTAATTGTATTGTGGAATATTGTGCGGATTTTTTTTTTGAGAGCTTGTTTCTTTTTTTCGTAAGCCTGTTCTACAATATGCTTTTTGTTTCTTGTTTCTTGCTCTATTTATTGTATCTTGCCTTTTTACTTCTTATCCCATTTTTCGTTTTCTGTTGCTCGAGATAAACGTTAACGAACTTCAGAAGAAACAGAAAACACATATCAAGAAATATAATTGTTGATAAAACGATCACAAAGAGGAAAAAAGCAAAAGATAAAAAGCAAGAAACAGGAAACAAAGAGCACGTTGTAGAATAAATAAATTAACTAATCACGATAGAATCCGTAAGGCCATAACGTAAACAGTAGTCAATCCAATGTTGATTTCCTTATTGCTTACGTCTTACTGCCTTAAGTTCTTTGTGTGCCATGGCCTTCAAAGGAATCAGTAAATAAACTATATTATGCCATATACCACAATCGGCAATTTGGTGTGATTACGACTTTACTCACGCCCGAATAATCCCAGCCCTGAGATCATGTGTGTCAGGCCTCTCTACATGTATAATACACACAAGTACACGCGTATAATCTCCATTTCTTTTCTTTTTTTGCTCGAGACGACGTCTCGGTGATATGCAACTTGGGGCTCGGAGGAGGCGGATACGTGGAGACAGAGAGAAGACGCATTTTACTTGAGCAGGGCGTGCGCACGTTGGTTCGCCACGGCTATCCTCGTTTCATTCGACTCGCCCTGCGGATTATCAGTTTGGATTTCGGTCACAGAGGTGTGTGTGATGTGGGCGTGTGATTGTGCGGCTTAAGTTCACCGGCGAGTGGTGCACAATCTCTCGTGGCATTAGCTCAAGTCTTGTGGTTTCGCAACCCCCTCGATACTATGTCTATATTCCGCTCGACTGGATCGTAACAAGCTTTGCCGCGCTTGTCGCTTGCGAAAAATCGTCAGCTGGTCGCTATATAGCGATACGATCGATAACTAATGTTATATACATCGTAAGGTTGTATGAATTATATTTAAAACGAATCAATCGAATTCCGATGCCAATCATGAAAAGTTAATACTCGATTGGATCTCTCTCGCTTGTTTGCCGTCTCCGACTTGTCTATAAATCTTCTATTAATTAGTCATGAACTGTTCGAGATTGTACACCACTATGATATCCCGTTAAAGACCATATTCCTCTGCGGATGAGGTTTCAAAATTAACATGAATTATATGTGGATTACAAGCAAGAGATAAAAAAGTAATAAATTTTCAGAATTACATTTATACTTTAAAACGTACTTAAAACGTATGGTCTTTAAAGGGTCAAAGATTCTCAAACGATCAATACTTGTCGTCTACAATATGATTGAAGAAAAAATGTTAATAGAAAGAGAGAAATGTTAGTCTTAGAATTAAAGAAAAGATAGCGTAGAGCTACTAATAAGAAAAAGGAATAAAAAATAGAAGAAAGCGAAAGAATAGCTCGATGATAAATTTAGTCTGAATAAATATCGAAGGTTGAAGAGAAAATTTTTGATATATTTGAATATCGATTATTGATAGTGTGTTTAATTCGGGTTAATGTTAAACGTTGCAAGATATCATATGCGGAAAATATGAGTCCTATGACAAAATCGATCGCAAGTTCAATAGCAACGTGTTATAGCAAATAATGACAGATAATTATTGAATATAGTCACCGTAAGTTATAAATTCGTATTGTTCGTTCGAGAACCTTTTTACGATCAGATAATTCTGTCTCCTTTTGTCTAGGATCTACTAAAAGGGACTATGATAATAAAAATTTAGACTTATAACTGGTCACAAATTTTCAACTATTATTTTCTTATTTAAGAAAAAAAGAATATTAAAAAAATTGTTTTATTAATGCTTATTTATTTGCACAAACTAGTTCCTTTCTCTAACCTAAATGTTTTATAATATAAATTATTTTAATTTCAAAAATATCTAATTAAACAAAGAATTAAAGAGATTTAATTGTGCCAATGTTTTGAATAAATAAAATAAAATTAAAAATTTTTTCTCTTATCTATTTTTGAGTCAAATAAAAGACTGACAAAATAAAAAAAATATTTTGATTTGTTAGTGATATATATTTTACGTGTTGAAAACCTATGAAAAATATCATAGTCCCATGATAAAGATTTTTCATGAAAAAGAGATAGAAAGAGAAAGAATAAAAAGAGAAGGACAGATAAATTTGAAACGTGGATGGTGCAGTAATTACGTACAAGAACACTGAAGGCAGGCTGTGCTGAAGGGATGATCGACGAGTAGGGCGGAAAGTGCCCAGAGAATTTCAGCGAGGAGCCGTGGAATAAGGGCGCGATATTTAAGACGTGGGAGCGCATATCGTGGCGATTAATACATATTGTGCGATGCACGTGCGTGAGCATGCAATTTTGAGTTTATTGGAATTTCACGGAGTTCTAGAATCAATCTTAAAATTGCCCTTTCACAAATCGCAATTTCGATCACGTTGGAATTTTAATCCAAAAGAGCAAAGGCATTTACTTCGGACTCGTCAATTAAGAATATTATAAATTCATTATTTGATCTCTGTGCTTCCTACATAAAACTATATATATAATTAACTCTTATAATTAACTCTTTACCGGGATTTTTGAAGGTATCTTTGCAAATTTTGATAGATAAATATAAATCTGTAAGAAATAAGTAAAATACGATCCGACTTTTATGATACTAAAAGCTCGTTGTTAAACGAGCTTTGACAAGTGTATCAAAACGTATACATAAAATACATTAAGCTCTCGAGATAACAAATAAATATAAATTAATTGATAGGCAATTGAAAGCAAAAAGACGCAGTTATTAGAGCGTTACAGTTAATAAATATATTTCTTAGAAATCTTACATATGATTGACAAAATCGAACGTTTCGAGCCATCAGCGATAAATAGTAATTATAAATAGTAATTAAAAGTAGTTCACAATAATTAGAGAGCAGCCGAGAGAGTCTCTTCAATTCCCACGTCCGATTTTGTCTTTTGTGTTAAGATTTCTAAAAAATATATTTGTTAACTGTAACGCTCTAATAACTGCGTCTTTTTTGCTTTCAATTGCTTGTCAATTAATTAATATAGCAGAATTTTTTCAGATTTTTATATAATCCAATACAATAAAAAATTTGCTCTGTTTCTCAAAAATTCCTATTATTAACCAAAGAGTTAAAATTCATATTGTGGAGGGTTAATAACAAAATTTCTTTGCGAATAATTAAATCTCTTATTTAAAGAACAAATCTAGTTTTCAAATTTATGTTTTCTTTTAATAAATATTTAAATTGATTATTCATTACTTATGTGTTTAAGATATTTGTATATTGTTTAAGATTAAAATTGCGCTATCGAAAATTGCGTTGAGTAAATCGGAAGGCTTAGACATATTATGTTGCTTTTTAGACATTCTTGTCTTTAGAGGAAAAGACGCAGAAAGCAACGACAGACATCGTCGGAACACCTGCCCGGATTGGGATTATGTGAAATATAAAAATAGGGAGAACAGGAGGGAGGGAGGGAGGGAGGGAGGGGAGGGGGGGAGAGGGGAGGGGGGGAGGAAGGAAGGAAGGAAGGAAAGGCATACAAGAAAGCGAAAGCGACGAGAAAACGTGATGTGCATCGCTCTGAGCCTGTGCATTGTGACATATAAATTCGCGCATATCTATATTGAGACACGCGTCAGCTCATCCTACAGTAGTCTAATACAC
Source organism: Atta cephalotes (assembly GCF_000143395.1). NCBI lineage: Eukaryota > Metazoa > Arthropoda > Insecta > Hymenoptera > Formicidae > Atta > Atta cephalotes. Next base: position 819,261 of record NW_012130089.1, read on the forward strand.
ACGTACAAATAGTAAAGTTGTACCGATTATCTTTCAGACCGTGGCATTAATTGCATCTAATTAAATTTATCTTTTTTATGCACGTCCATATTATGTTATAAATACACAATACATATTATTAATTCAAACAAATACAAATTAAATATTAAATTGTGAATTAATTTTTTTTTTACAAAAAATTCAACGTTTTCACGATTTAACGATTAACTAAAGATTCAACCTAATTAATAATTGATTGACATTTTAAATTAATGGATTTGAAGAATTTATGAGTTCAATTAAAAAATTTAAAGAGACTAATTAAAAATGTAGAATATATACTTTTGATTAATAAAATTCATGAATTCTAAGTGCTAGTTTTCAAACTTTTAGATTTGTATTTAAAACTTTCGGATTTTCAATTTTTCAATTTTCCAAATTATTTTAATTAAAATTTCTCAAAATAATTCGCGATTAGTTCGATATTTGCTAATAATACTGTTCGCAGTGTGCATTGGACTTCAGTAATCTCATCGACATACTGAATCTCGAAGGCTATCATTTACTTTAAAGTTTACCAACCTACAATCTTAATGAAAGCCCTACAACTTTGGTGACATAAAGCGTCTTAAATATAATATAAAGAAAACATCATTAATCTAAAAATAAAATTGTGAATTAAAAAGACACATTAAGCCTTCTGTAACAAACGACACTAGCGTAACTAATCAAGAAAATCCATCGTCCATTTTTCAATCTTAACTACAAATCTTTTAAGAATTTTTCTTTTATATGAAACAATCTGATAATCTTCATTAATCATACAAAAAAAAACATTTCCTGGAGTGTTTAAAAATTTAGGTACAGATCTGAAAATAATTTTGTAGATCTATCAAAATAATTATATAGAAAACTTAAACAAGCAATGCTATAAAAGACTTCAATATTCTAGCAGTTTGAGCGTTTCATATAATTACTTTGTCCAAAAAAATTATTTTCATGTTTACCTATTTAGCTAAATTTTTAGATACTTCAGCAAAATCATTTTTTCCGTGTAAGAACTTAGAAGAAGAGTAGACAAACGTAGAAACTCCAAACTTTAGACACTCTATTCTTGCTCCAAGTCCAAGATTTGTCCAAGATGTCCCGTTTTCTCGATCAATGCTCGCGATATGTATGTCGACGAGTAAGACGAACGCGGATTGCCGTCCGAGTGGTTTCTTTAGAGCCATGCCAAGTCGCGCGACGACTGCGGTGCAGCGTTTGGACGCCGGTGGTGCGCATTCACTCGCCATTACTCGCTGCCAACTCACCTTGCGGTTGATCCTGTCGATCTGCCGATTCTGATTCTCGAGCTCGCTGCCCATGTCGATTGCCATGTTCCTCAGGTTGCCAATCATCGTGTTCACCTGGCCCATATTCTCCTCCATCTCCGTTTCGCGCGCGTCATTTGTGATCTTGGCGATATAGCCGCTCTGCGGCCCGATACCGTTGCGATCATCCATCACCCGTTGCGGTTGGTTGTTCACAACTTTACCGTCGTCGTTGCCCTTCCACGTACCTTCGTCTTCCTTGAAGCTGGCACCTCTGTACGCGCAAAATTGTCGCGCGAGCGACGCGATTAAGTCGATTTCAGAAGAAGAAAAGACTAACATTCAGCGGACAATGGCAAACATCAATTTGAAAGTCGGTCTTGAGAAGTCACGTTCAATAAAAGTAATTTCGCTAATTTTGTAGATTTCCGCTACTTTATAATTTACACTTCAAAACTTTAAATTGCTTTTAAACTTTAAATTGCCTCTAAATTATTGGTAGAGCAAGTTATTCATTTTGAAAAATTGTATTAAACTTCTTTTCGATATATCAATTAGAATCTTCGTGAAAATTCAATTCTAATATTGTATAATTTTTATGCAGTTCATCATAGTATAAATTAAATTAAAGTAATTTCTTAATATTCTCCTTAATTAATCAACATGTCTTCAATTATTCAATTTCTAAAATAATCTCTTAAATATGGAGATGTTAAATTGATTTCTTAGCTCGTGAAGTCTAATCAAACAACTTACAGATAGACTTCAAAGATGCAGAGAATTTTTTTTTTTTTAAGGAAGAAGAGCAACAGTGCAAAAAGGAAAGAGATAAGATACGCTAAAATAGTCGTACTTGTTACAAGGAAGAACGCAAAGGCCACAGCACTTCTCCATTCCAGTGAGATTCTTCTCGGCTTCTCTCATGTCGGCATTAATCTGGTCCATGCCCTCCTCAATTCGGTCCAGCTGTTCTGTTTTTTCACAGGAATATAACGTTAGTGGGCGATAAGACGATTCTCGCTCGTGAAAATACGAAGGGGAAAGGGCAACCACGCGAGAAAGATCGTTACTTCTAATTAGAAGCCATAGCGAACGTTCTACAAAAGTGCGAACTAAACTCTGACTTGGAGAGTGTCTGCGACACCCCTCTATTGGCAAAAAAGTATTTCTACGTGATATAATTAAGCTTTTGTAAAATAAGAAAAAGGAAGCTTTAACCCTTCGCGGTGCAGGTTTCAATTTTAATCTCATTTTACTTAAACTTTTTTCAAAGTTTTGTATTTGTCTCAATTTTATTATTAGAGATCTTTTATTAGATTAATGTATTCATTTTTTTTATAGATTTTGTTTCGATTCATTTTTTATTGCAGTGTTACTGAAAGAAAGGATTTTGTTAATTTAGCAAGCCACCAATACTTTTAACCGGATTGATCGGTAAATATGTGACAACAAATTTTGTAGTTGTTTACGCTAGTCTGCTATACCAACCAATTATTAATAACAGAAGCAAACTATAGAATCTAATCTATCTTTTGGATAGACTTTAGGCTTGTTTACATAGAATTCGTAGATGATCGTGGATCGTCTTAAGTAGAAAATCGACCAAGCACAGTCAAATATAGGAAGAATGATTAGAATTGGTCAATTTCTTATGATTTGGGATCCTGCAATCGTCTATGACTTTTATATATATATATGAGTTTCTTATTCACTAGCGATTGAGTATTTGTTACATTGATGAATTAATTTACAATCGTAACAAATCAATCAGTTTTTTAACAAATATCACATTTGCTTTCCCTTGATTTGTTCCTATCAAAATCATTTCTCTCAGTGTAATTTCTAGGATTTGTGATTTATATCTTTCCAATTAAAATAAATACATGAATAAATATAAATGTATTTATTTTAAAGTAAAGATAATTACGGAATAAAAGCCGCCGCCAAGAGTTAAAGTATAGCTTCAAGCTAGCTCATAACTTATGGGAATTTTCATCATAAACATAAATAGCCTAATGTGATCAAGCGGTCATCGGCTAAAGGAGCAAACGAAAGCGCGGGTACATTGCCCAATCCTCTTTCGCTATCTAATTTAATCTTCTCGAGAGATAAGCGGATTCGCTTAGAACCCTCGCCCGAAGGAAGGAAGCGCCCTTTTTGCAATCTTCCGAATTTCTATTTGCTCCTTATCTCATTTCCTCAGCAATATATTATAAAACTTAACAAGAAGTGAAAATTTCTAAATGAAAATTTATTAAAATTTATTATTTCCGAGAGTTCGATTATTCCCAAGATTTCATGGTTTCGTGCGTTTGTTTCTATGAGCCCCTTCAGGTGCCTCTTTCCTTCGTCATTCAAGCGATTGCGTTCAATTTCGTATTCTAAACGGGAGATCAATCGAGCGGAGGTCGATGATACATTAATAAAATCTATTATCTTCGATCAATAAACTTGGTGAGTCATTCGTTTAAAAGCTCAGATAATGTATCAAAAAACAAATATATATGAACAATTAAAAGAATGGATAGAATTGATCATATATTTCATTTTACGTTACAGAATGCTCGTGAAATTTCATAATCGTAAAAAATATAGACATATACAGAATCGGTATCTATTGAATCACATGATTAAAGGATATTTCATAGAATGCGAAAAAGCATGTAGAAGTTTCTTATTGTTATAAAATAAAAAAGAATGACTCCCGAGAAATTTGAACAAAATATTCCTTCTTATAATATATTTTATAGAACATCAATCTTTCTTCTACAAAAGACACGAAGAGCGCAACGTTCCCTGAGTGCCATCAGCTGGGATAAAGGATTGTTCGTGAGAGGGAAAACATCCGCTCGATAGAGCCCCCGAACTCTGTACAAAGTGAAGTGCAACAAAAGCGCGAATTGCAGTTAAGCGAAGAGTTTCCTTGCTCGACGTTCCTGCATCGGGCGAGTTGCTCTGTTATGTGCTTAGAGAATATGTGCAGTGAGTTGCTTCCTCACTTGGTGGGTGGTGAAACTTTCAACTAAGTGTACAGGGTGTCCCGAAAGCTCTTGTCTAACTGCGCATTGATCAACGGGGTCCATGAAAATTAGGCGAAATCTAGAGCATCCAATTTCGAACACTAACTCGCAAATGTTGCAGAATTTCAGATGAAATACCACAATAACTCGGGAATGCAATTTGTACTTCGGTTATTGTAACAAAACCATTTCTTCATTATTTCGTAAAAATATTTGAATAATAGATATGAAAATGATTTTAATTTGAATAATTACATTTCCATAATCTTCAAATTGAAATTTATTTATAATAAATTTTACATAAAATTTATTTTCAGAGCATACGATCCAGCCCTGTTATAATTTAATTTGAAAACAAAAGCAAATAAAATAAAATTTATCATAATTTAATTTGTCATAGATTATTATAAGAAATTGAGAACGAGTATAATATAAAATTATAAGTAATCAATTAAAATCAGTTAAACGATTAATAAGAAGAGTTTTGAGACACCCTGTAGTGCCCACGAATTTGACTACGTTATATAGTGGACACAAGTTTACCTAAAAGACAATTCTATATAGACGCGCGTAGGAGTATACTCATTCTAGACTAACAATACAATATGTGTAAGCGATATCCTTGTAACACGAGTATAGTGGGTGTCCGATTTAACTGGTAACGGTACACGTTCAGCTAAAAAGCGGATGCCGGATTCGCGGCTGTTCGCTTTGCGTCTTATTGTCGTGTTGTCTCTGATCTTTATCTCGACGATGAAGGGATATCGCGAAGGCGAAGAACCGCGAAATCGCTCCGCTAAGATGCGTCGTGTAATGTGTGTAAAAACAATTACACGCGTGTTGACTGAGAAATGCTACGCGGATGCTGTGACACGCGTGTCATGAAACATCACGACCACGTCTGTTGTCCGCTTGTTCTGTTTTCCTCTGTTTTCTTGTAAAGGTCCGCGTTTACGTCGCACGATTTTTGTTCGCGAAAGTATATAATTTTTTGTAAATACATAATTAATTGGGTACTGAATATTAATATATGGCTAAACATAGATTCTAAATGTGTTGATTGATAAATTATTTCAATCATCAAATTTAAGTCATTTATTCAGTTATTTTATTATTATATATTTATTATTATTCATTATTATAATTTCAATTAATTATCTAATATTTATGAGAATGAATTCAACACGACTTTTATGAGTATAAAAAAATTTACAAAATTTATTTATAGCAAATAATGATCTTTTCATAAATACTGAAATTAAAATTTAAAAGAATATATTTTCTTAAACGTCTTAAAGTCTACTTCCATGTCAATGTAAAGATTCAATCTGATTCCACATACATACATATATATAAAATTTGTAACTATATTAATTATCTGACTTAGAAAAATCTTCGTCTAACTATTTAATTTATATTTATAATCTACATTATAATGTACACGTTTATTTCCACTTTCTTCAATTGTATGTTCTATTTGTCATCTTAGTTCACTTCTGAGTAGACTTATCTCACTAAGTACCCAAAATGTAAAATACAGTACTCGATATTTATAATAAATATCTGATTTTAATGTGTGTCGATGTACAAAAATCATGCGACGCACAGCAAATCCTAGGGAGCTCGAGCAAAAATCTCGAAGAGGCGAAAGGGAGGGATACGAGGGTTAATAATTTGAGGAAACCGGAAGAAGGACGAAGGAGATATGAAGAAGAGGTACGGCGGAAAGTAAGTATCGTAACGATAGTATTAGTATGCAGTGTGGAAGAGAAAGTAGTATACGCAGACAGCAGTGGTGAAGCCCGAGAAAAGCCGAAGAAAGAGGGGCGGAAAGAAGGGCGGAAGAGAACCAAAGAAAGAAGCGCGCGAAGAAATCAGAGTTAGCCGAAAAGAAAAAAAAGAGAAAAGAAAAAAACGGAAAACACCGCGCTTGAGCGAAATGTAAGTGAACGGTATAACGATGGTCTGAGTGCGCTGCTGAGCAATATAGTACTACTAGATAGAATATATACAGTACATATCATTGTGATAACAAGGGTGTAGCGATAAAGTAAAAACCGAGTAAAACAGAGAGAGAGAGTATCTCTCTGTTTCTTCCCTCTTGAGGATTTCGTTCAACGTTATATTTAGTTCATATGAGAGATTACATTGAAATATTTTCTTTCTCTAGCCCAAAGATATCGGCTACACCCCTGATTGATAAGTAAAACAGCAATGTGTCTCGATGATGCACGCGTGAGTGTCGCGTGTTATTATATCCCTAGCGAAAAAGGGGTACGCGAGTAACGGGGCTCCGTTCTGTCGTCGGCAAATTCGTGTCCGATTTTCCTCGACGTCTATCTAATCTAAATTATTCCGTCATTACAATTATAACACTCGCAGATAATTTCGCGAGAGGAAAAAAATGAACTTCCAAGAAAGACTGGAGTGCTTCCGTTCAGGATTAATGGCTGTATCATTGATAGAAATAGAAGTTAGAGAATGAGATAGACAATATAAAATGGATGACGAAATGCTGCTTCTCGAATTAGAATTAGGGAAAAGTGAAATTTTCAGAAAACGCGGGAAATCGACTTCAAACTGCCTCGGAATCGGAGTCCTGCTACCGGTTCCCTTTTTCCGGAACAATCTGTATGCAGGACGTGTCGGAAATACGCGGCAATATTTCAGAGCGATGGTCATGAGCAGATGCATAATGGCGCGGAGAGATGAGTGTGCAGGAAAACGATACTTCCGAAGCTTTATGCAAACTAAACGCAGCAAACGAGGCGATATTTTTTTACGCCACTCTAAATATCGCCTCACTGATTAATTGCTTGACGCTTGCTGCGTCCAGTCTGAATTAGACATTAGATACACCAAAATAGTGCAATCCTTTTTATCTAAGCCGAAATGTGACAATTTTTCTATTGGCTATTTCGACTCTCATTTTCGACTGCTAATTGTCTGTAGTCCAATAAGCGCTTAGTATTATTTCCCTACGCACAAAGTTGCACAAAAGTTGCAGTAGCGTTTGCAGCAACTTTTGTGCAACTTTGTGCTGTAAGGGAAGAGTACTAAGCGCTTATTGTTACGATACAACATTATTCTCCTACAGCACAAAAGTTGCAATAACATTACAGCAATATTGTAGAGATTTTGCAACAATATTATTATAAATTCTGTGCTGTATGAATTGGTACATAATATGATTAGTAAGTTGAAAATGGAGGATCTTTGAGCTACTTTGGTATATCTTCAGACTTCCGTCTATTAGCGATACCGTACGAACTCGCAATTGCCACGCTCGCGAGATATCGCCACGTATTTTAATCACACAGCGGATAAGAAGATATTCTCTATCTGCGCCGCAATTAAAAACGCCCATAATTAAAAATAGAAGTAAATTTATTTTAAGAATAAATATAAAACCCGAGGGGACCAATCAATATTATTTAGTGTCATTTACGTTTTTCAAGTATTTTAGTAATAATACTGAAAAAAATAATTACTAAATCTTAATACATATTTCTTAGAATAGTACCAAGCAGATACTTACAGTAAATGAATATTTATTCAATCAAAAAATATAATTAAATCAAAATAATAGTTTCTGTATTAATTAAATATACGTTTATATTTAGTAAATATTTAGAACTGTTCAAACAAATATTTATTAAAATTTAGTATTTAGTTTTTTTTTAGTGAAGACGAAAGAAATCGAGAAATAATTTGCGACGAAATCGCGAGTACTATTCTTATCCACGGTGCATCGGTACATATATGCACGCTGTAAAAATGTTGATATTGTTGATATTTATTGCCGGTTGTCGCTTCCAGTGTCTCGGAACCGACGTGACGGTCGCAAAGACCGCGCACGCCTAAGTATCTTTCGTATTTTCTCTTTCCTCTCGCGCAAAACTAGTTGTGTTAGAGGCTAGAGTGAAGTGGCTTACCGCCTTGTTCGTCCAGCATTACGAGGGTTTTCATCCCGACCTCGTGGCTCTAAACAGGCAACCGACAGGCAATCAGGCGGCGTGTTAAACATTGAGATAAAGTTAATCGCCGTCGGGACGCTCCCTCGCCTCGCTCCGCGGCGATCCTCAACGCCACCCCCCCCCCAAACAAAGAAAAAAAAATTCCCCCCGCCATGTTCGCCTGTGTCAAACGCGGGGAGAAACGAGGAAGAGACGTGAGACAGAAAGAAAATGACGGAGAAAGAGATAGAGATGAGAATGTCGGCGGGCGAGAGGGCGCGGACGACGAATTTCGGCCTCAGCTAATTAATTTATTATGCATATTAGGAGGTTGGATGGACGAGGATGGATGACGCTTGATAGTTGTCGACAAATGTTGGTACAATAAGGTTCAATGTGGCAAAATGAGGTTCAACGATGATAATGAAAGAGGAGACCGGAATGATGAAAAGGAACGCGTAGGAGAGTCCACTCTGCATTACTTTTTTTCCTAATTAATTTCAGAAAGGTTGGATGAAGTGACGAGAATATTATTTTATACTAAGTATAATTAATAGTAGTAGTATATTTAATTATACTAAGTATAATTAAATTAAGATCTAAAAAGGGGGATAAATGGGTGGTGACGTACAGATCTTCACACTCCTGGATGAGTTATTCAATGGGAGATCCTGGTAATTGGTAGAAAATGGATAAGTTTCGTTCTAATTATTTTCTTCTCGCGAATTCAGGGGATGAATGAAAATTCGATGAACAGAACGCGCATGAGAGAGAGAGAGAGAGAGAGAGAGAGAGAGAGAGAGAGAGAGAGAGAGAGAGAGAGAGAGTATAATACTACTAGAGTAGAGAGAGAAGTAAGTAAGTAAGTAAGTAAGTAGTAGTAGTAACGTACGTACGTACCGTACGTACGTAGTAGTATAGTACTCTA
>NW_012130089.1:828476-836370 GCF_000143395.1 Atta cephalotes
GTAGTAGTAGTAGTACGTACGTAGTAGAGTAGTAGAGAGAGTAGTACGTAGAGTAGTAGAGTAGTAGAGNGANGAGAGAGAGAGAGAGAGAGCGATATTTAAACACTCGAGAATGAGGAATGAAAGATGTTAAAAATGTAGGATGAAACCTACGCGGTTTCCCGTAACGAGAGTTATGATCTCATGAATTCGATGCTGACAATCTTTCGCACTCACATCTGCATATTTACATATGTAATGAACATTCAAATTCCTAGTGATATACGAATAAACGAGCTGCTTGTAAACTTTATGACGAACGTAAAAAATTACATATGTATCAAGTACAGAAAATTACACTAAATTAACGATATTCTGATCAAGCGAGCACGTTTCGAGATAGCTTTTAATAAAGAACGTGAAATTGCTTATTTCTATATATTTCAAAAAAAATTTCGAATGTTGTATTCGAAGGAATAAGCTTTTCCAATTTCGATATGCTCTTCGATATATTACGAGCGAAGAATATCAAATTTCTGAGTGCGAACGATTCCGTCGACTGATGACGCACCTCGTAGAAGTAAATGGACATCAGAGCAGAGCAAAGCTAGAGAGGAAGGTGGCGAAGGCGAGAAAGATAGAGAGAAAGAGAGGCAGAAGTATAGAAAAAGGTAAAAGGATAGCGAGTTCCACTCGACGAGTGTTCCGCACAGTAGACATCGATAGAGCATCATGCCGCTGAAAGATGGTACTGGAGATACGGTGTCAGGGATCGGGGGACAAGATCGGGGGGGTAACGAATGGAGTTCCGTCGGGTGCTCTAAATAAACCTAGGTGGGAGGCCTAAAAGCGACAACGTCGCCGAGGTGGTTGGACATCGATGACGACACGGTCGTTCGATCTTTCACCTATCCGCTGGCCGTTTTCGTCATCGTGACAGTCTCACTTGTTACCTCTGCCCGGATAACAGCGAATGGATCATTGTCACTCTCAGCGAAGGAGAGAATCGACTGTACGGTTGATTCGCATCGACCGTACACGACTTAAGCACTGATCATGTTGATTAGAGTCACAACTATAGACAACTATACACATTCCACAAGAGATTATTAAATAAAAAAGTAAATATCACACTAATCAACCCTTAAACACCTTTTCGGTATACATCCCAGTAACCGGACATGTACAGTTATAATATTATAATTTAATTGTTTAATTAATTATTTAAAGATCACAATTAAATTATAATATTATTATTGTTTAAAAAAGCACTTGAGATTAATAATAATACACAAACAAATATACAAAGTTTTATTAAATGTCCGAATATGTCTGGGACGTTTATTTTATCTGACTTTTTTCCACTGCTTTTTCCATTATAATTTTTTATTAATAAAAATACATGCATTTGCTTGGTATTATTATATTCCTTAATGTCTGGCGTTTCGAGTGAAAAAAATTATTTACAATGTTCATTTTTATGAAAGTTATAAGCAATTGTTGGATTGGATCTGCCATATCCAAGTGTGTTGTTTCCGTAATGTGGCGTTTAAGGGTTAATAAAAGCAAAAATGTGTTTTTCAATCGCAGATATCATTAATATTCCGTTCTATTTATGAAATGAAAACCTAAAATATTCCTGAATCTTCTGATTGACCGTTCACAGTCGATTCTTTATTTCGCACGATTTTATCAGGATTCCGGTAAATCACGCATTAGAAGCACGCTCTTCCCAAAGGGAAACGCAAATTGACAGCTAATGAAGGGCGTTCTTCGCTTCGCGCCAACTTTTTTCTCCTCTTTTCTTGTTACATGTTAATCCTCTTTTTTCATATCGACGTTTTATACTCGAACTAGCGCATCGCTCGCTCGTTCTTCGCAGAATAGAAATAGAGAGACAAAGAGACAGAGAGAAAGACAGTGACTTATTGATGTTTACTGGGAGACTGCTTACCGCCTTGGTGGTCTAACATCGTCAGAGTGTTCGCTCCGATCTCCTCGGTCTACGACAGGTTCGAAGGTGCCACACATTAACGGAAACGAAAGAATCGTTTTTCTCAGTGGATGCGTGCGAGAATTAACTGCAGAACAAAGTCACAGACAAGAAAGCAACAAAATCGCAGAGGCACGTCCCGTCGGAAAACGACGATTTCTGCGCGGTAGCAGAAACACGTTATCGTTCGTAAAATAATAATGCTATTACGAGATTAATTGTTTGTTGTAATTGTATCGCAAGTTGCGTTTATCAATATAAAAAAAAAAGAAAAGGAAAAATCATGATCTCCTCGATAGAACGTGCCGCGCGTAACGAACAGATAATAATATGTTCATTAAAGTCAAACAAATAAGTAATAATAAGTAATTATAATAATAATAATAAATAATAATAATGTGTTAAAAATAGTAAGAAGGTTAATAAGAACGATGATAACCGAAATAGCGATCCAGAGGCAGCTCGTCGTGTCAATGTCTCTGAGATATTGTATGTACATGATCCTAATCGCAACGATGATAATCACTTCACCACCTCTTCATAGGCCAATTGCAGTCATGCAGTCATTTTAGTTAAATTACTTATTTTTATATTAACCCTCCACTACAAGAACAAGTCATGTAGACCCAAACCAACATTTTTGGACAATTGTACAATCTGTATGATTGATACTATGAGATTTTAAGTTGCAAGTAAAATAACTTTGAACCTTCCTCTATCAATCGCCGTAAGATGGAGGTTTACGTGCATTCTGTACTTCAAACAGAATGTTTAAAATTTAGGAATATTTTTCGGTATATTGAAGATTAATAATAAAATTAAAACAACACGGAGTCACTGATAGCGATTATTCAAATAAGCTGAATTCCCAAAAAGGGCTCGACTTAAGAACTGAGATTACTTGGCATGAAACCTCCCAATTTCTCAATAATCGATTCTAATCGAATTTCCCTCGCATTACAATCGCGATCAATCAGCCACGACTGCAACTGGTTTCTGCATTTAGCGTTTACGATAGAATAGAGAGATAACAACGATGATGAACACGGCATCGACGATATTAAGAGTAATGACTGATGATGAGACGATCTAATGGAGCGTAAATGGGCGAGATGCGTCGGCGACGATGGTAAAGAGAGAGATATTGATTATCGGTGAACTATAGTCCCCGTTTCTGGGAGAGGGGGAGGAAGTTTTCTTCGTGGATAAGAAATAAGTATGAAAATTATTAGATTAAATCAGAGATTGCTCTTTGCTTATTTCCCCGAGGTAATCTCCCAGGATGATCTTTCGAGGGGAATTGCAAAGCAAGCTTAAACGTGAGAAAGTGATTGACTGTTGAAGGAAACTTCAAGATTTTTCGGGGTTAATCTAATAATTTTCATGCTTCCTCGTGATCTTTTTAAGGTCGTCATGTCAATTATAAGTTCAAGCGACTGTCACCGGTGTGTCTCTTGAGAGTCAACGCGTATTTAGGCGAATATACATTAATTAAACCAGATAACGAAGAAGAGATGATAATGATAGCAACCACGATGACGACGACGACAACGACGACGACGGCAACGACAACGACGACGACGACGACGACGACGACGACGACGACGACGACAATGGCGATGGTCATTTAATTACTCTCGCCGTGCTAATCGGTGATTAGCGTGATTGGCGCGATCGCGCCGAGCGGAGTTTCTTTGCGACGTTTCGCTTTTTTGTTCATCTACTTCATTCTGAGCTTAATTGGATGATCAATTCTCGATTCTCACACACAAACGTTATATCTATATATAATAATACACATATATAGTCCTTGATAACGTATATACACCGCGCACATTACATTTCGGCCAGTGACTCGAAGTCAAAGCGGGGTCAAGTAGTATCTACTTTGGTAAGACGACGGCCGACAGAAAGTATAAGTTGCACGTTTGATGCACAGATTGCAACAAGAAAAAGAGGAAAAATATACAAGGAGAGATACAGAGAAACGGAAGGCAGACAGACAGAAAGAGGGGAAGTGAGATAGAAGATATTAGGTTAAAAAAGAGAGGAGTGGAATAAAATAAGTTACAGACAGATATCTACTGTCACAAGCGTTTACGAGAATTACGGGCTTTCTTGATATGTACACTAGATAGACAGATACATGTTAATATGTACATACATAAAAAGAAATATATATGTATGTAGTTACATATATATTGAACAAAAAAAATATATATATATATATGTGTACATTTTACACGTAGACTGAAAGCGACACAGCTGTAAGCTTCGCGAGAATGACTACAGTATACAAAATACAGTAAAGAGATAAGTACACAGTCTAGAGAATTACAGCGTGTATCTTGTGAAGTGTGGATCGATCGGGCTAATTGTGACACGAGTGCGACATCGCGACACTTTCAATGATTAACGAAGCAGATGACGAAAGTGATGCTGAAATCAATATTCGCTCATAAGCGCTTTATGGCGAATCACTTTATGGTAACTCGATCGTTTAATTGATGACAGCTATTGCCGGTCGAGAATTATGACGGTGATGATTATTATGATTTCACGTAACAATATTATCTCGATATAATTTGCCTTGTCATAGTAAGTTAATTACATAAATTATAACGTAGATTATTACTTACTATTAATTGTCTATTCTCTAAACCTTTTAAAAGGAATTGTCACTCTCTAGAGTAAAGATTGAAAATTGAGCTACTCCTTTTCAAGAGTGGTTCAATTTTCACTCTCTAGAGTAATATTCCATTCCAAAGAATTTAGAGAGTACTGAATTATCTAGAATAAAATATGATAATCCACTTATGAGTATCGAAAATTGTCGCGATGCCTAATTCGTGGGACTGTCCCAATTATTCCGATACGTCCCGTATACGAAAGCAAACGCGAGCTAACAGCGTTCGATAGGTGAGAGTACGCTTGAGAGTGTGCTTGGTATGCTTTAAAATTTCACCACATCTGAGAAAGGAGATGAAGGGCCGCGAGAAGGAAAATTCGAATGTGATATGATAAAATCATTTCTACATGTCAGATGTCATTATTGTATTTCGCTGCACGCATTTAGCGTGTCGTATGGATAGCAGAAAGTATTTGAGATCTTCTACAGGAAGAGTAAGAAAGAAAGGGAACGAAGGGTGAATGTGTGAGTGTGAAATCGGTTTATACAGAAAAAAAAGCAAAAAAAAAACAGAAACGATCACGACGGAATACATCATCTAAACAACAGCTGTTCATTATACACGAGAGCAATCGGATCTCGTTAAGCGGTTCCTACAAGCGATCCAACAGTCTGCGACAAGAAAGAAAAAGTATGGAAAAATTACAAGGTAAGATACCTAATTGAGAAGATCAACAGCAGATCAGAGGGATCTAAATATCAGTATTAAGATATATATATATATATATATATATATATACACACACATAAGAGATAAAGACTATCAAAATATCGATATACGTTAATAAAAATATCTGTATTGAGATGCAAAGTTAATATAATGGTTTATGCAATGATAATGTCCGTTTGCGACAACAATCCGCGCAGATTGTTGGATCGTATATGAGCCGTTTCGCGTCAATGCTGGCAAATAGCAGCAGCGATAGCAGCAGCAGCAGCAGCAGCAGCGATGACTGATTCATTGCTGGAGGCACATTTTTACGTCATGTATATGTTGTGACCGACAATGTATGTCGTGAGAATTTCTCTCATATATAACGTTACATTTCTTAATAAGTCGGTGATGAGATATATATATATAGTGACGCACAGAGTAAAAAAACCTGAATAGAATTCGCGTTATAGTCGCATGAGCTGCATTCGTCAGGTCGTCAGGAGAAAAAATTTTCGTATGCTAAGATTTAACAGAGTCAAAAAGAGATTCTTTCGATTCCAACCAGAGATGATAAAAAATAGAATATTTAGTAAATTTATATGGGATGAGTTAATAAAAATTTGAATTTAATTTAATGAAAATGTTCCTCAACGACCCAAGACGCAGTCTAGGCGTAGTGTAATGGTACAAGTAGTAACATTAGTAATATTAGCAGTATCAGTAGTGTCAGTAATGGCGATATGGTGTAATCAGTATAGTAATCGTAGTAGATTCGACAGTGGTATACAACTTGCGATTGTGCAGTGGCAGTTGGCTGTCGATCTCTCTAATCGAAATTGTTAATCGAGCGCGAAATGATCTTCATTGTTGATATCCTATTATAGTGTAAGGACGATTGTTTCTGTCTAAGCCTTCTTAAAAACGTATAAGAAGCGATTAAGGGAGAGCAAAGCTAAAGTGGAACCAACGATTGGCCCGCACACACGTTCACGTAGAAACGTTAAGTCATTAAACCGCGTCGAAATGAAGTAATTTCAGGGTGCATTAGGTAAACCGAGCGTAAATTTCGATATTTTGGAGAGCAGAGTTCAGAAGAGAGAACTGAACCTCCCCCCCCCCCCATTCTCGCACGAAAAAAAAGACCCTCGGAGATTTTTACCTGATGTTTTACGGAACAAATTGTACGTCTCGCGAGAACTCCACGTACCGTCTGCGTCTGCGAGATCCGGCGCTGCCGAATTACTCGTACAAACGTTCGCTGAATTGGGACATGCTAATATCCGGCGCATGCACATCGTAATTAACGCGGATGATTGTTCGGGGATAGCAGTCCCCAATATCCTCGGGCCCCGGTAGAACTGAGTATGTTAATAGAATAATTTCCGTCTTGTTAACAGTTACAACCTGCGAGCATTTCGAGGCATTGACTCGAGATCATTGAATTAACCCTTTCGGTCGCTTTATAGAGAAATTGTTCCGCTCGTAAAAAAATATAATATCGAATATGAAATATATATAAATATTTTCTGTGTGCCAGAATCTTTCTTTGTATTAAGAGCTTTCGTCATGTACGACCGGAAGAGTCAGTGTTCAATCGTTATACCGTCATGAGTGTGTTTAATTATCAGAGAGAATAATTACATAGGTGTATTCAAAAAATTTAGCGCGTTTCTGAATTTCTCTCACAAGTAGCAAGCATAAATAGCGTTTAGGTTGAAATCTATAGGATGCCCGAATACTGTTAACTATTGTTTAGCTTCAACATAAAAATATACGGGAAAAATTAGGGAAATCGCAAAAATAATTTCCAAACAAAAAGATCTATTTTCAACCCTTATAAAATCAAATAAAATTGACTTTTAACTGTTTATTTTATTTAAAGCAGCCTAGCTTCCTAGAGATAGAACAAATTCAAAGGAAAGACATCTTATGACGGAAATAAAAATAAACTTTTAATTACTTTCACTCAATGAAATTAAAATATTCCTTGCACATCTCGCGTAGAAAGAACACAAAAGTTATAAAAAGCTCGCTATGTGTTTTTCCCATAATTTTTCCGCTCGAGACTCCGTCATATTATACATTTATGTCATATGTTATACATTTGCGTGTCATGTGCGTGTGAGGAGGACACTCGCTTGTGGCTGATAGATGGTGTGTTAAATTGTAAGACGTGCGTAATTATACGATAACGAGTAGTTCCCTCGTTTCTTCATCTCCTACCCTCATTTTCGGCCATTACTTAATTTCTAACAAGCGGAATTCACTCACCTCCCTGGTCGTCGAGTGCGACCAGAGTGCGGATGCCAGCCTCCTTGCTCTACGACAGACAGAGGCAGCACAACACAGACAACCACCACCAGTGTTAGAGAGCAAGAGATAGAGATAGAGAGAAAGAAAGAAAGAGAAAGAAGGAGAGATAGAAAGAAAGAGAGAAAGAATTGACATCTTTCTTTACTCTTTCTTCACATCTTTCTTTTAAGTAAGTTTATAGTATATAGTAATATTAGTAGTATATTAGTATAGTAGTTATATATATAGTAGGTATATATATATATATATATATATATATATTATA
>NW_012130089.1:836390-839700 GCF_000143395.1 Atta cephalotes
TAGTATATATATAGTAGTATATATATATATATATATATATATATATATATATATAGAGATATATGTAACGGACAAGTCGGTGATGGGTACTGGGCAAGCAAGATAAGAGATGGACATTGTGACCGGATATGTTGAGGTGGCACGCGTAGAGAGTGGGACAGAGTGAGAAGTATTTCGGGTCCTCTCTCGTTTTTTCTTTTTCAGAGGTCTCTTTTCTGAATTTTTTTGTTCCTTGTTTTTTTATCTATTACGAAGAATAACTATGGCGCAGCGCGCTGTCGGGTTCATCTTGGCGAATTGTCGATATATATCGCATATGTTTGTCGCGATACCCGCCCGCGACGCAGAGACAGGTGGGCACAGCAGGGCGAGAAAGAGCAATTGGAAGAGAAAAGTATGGGCCCGATCGAGGTACCGTCGTACGCGGTGTGACGGTACGAACGTGTTGGCATGTTGTTGCTTGTCGATTTATTGTTGTTGTTGTTGTTGTTGTTGTTGTTGTTGTTGTTCTTGATGTTGTATCGGTCAATGGCGATGTTGTTATTGTTGATGTTGCTGTTGTTGTTGTTCATGTTGTAGTTGTTGTAGATGTTGTTCCTGTTGCTGTAACTGTCGTCGCCGTTGTTGTGCGTTTATTAATTTTTGTTTTCACATGGCGGGATATCTTCCTTCTGACAAAAGCGCGTGTTTTTTTTTCTTTCGGTCTTTGTTTCTTTTTTTTGTTTGACTTTTTATTGGGGGAAGGGACACTTTGCCTTTTGTGACATTCTACGAGTTTTTCGGCTGAACAGGTTCGATCCCTTGATCGTCACCGATCGTCCCTGCGCTCTTCTCGCGTTTCGAGAGCGAAAGAAAGATCGAGCGCAATCGAAGAGATCCACGTCTGTAGTGTTTCTTTTTTTTCTGGGTGATAGGTGGGAATTTCTTGGACACCCAGTAAAAGAACGATATATAAAGTGTAGGTACAACGCAGGGTATGGAGTACACTTTTCAAGGCAAATCACAAGCTTCGCGGGGCAGCAACGGTTTGAAATTAATAAAAGAAAAAAAAACATATCTCTATGTATAAATATCATAATCGAATATCTTGAAATCTAAGAAGTAAAATAATATTTCATAACATTTAGCTTAATTTATAATATTTAAATTTAATAATTAAATTAATATGTTAATTTAAAAAAAATAAAAAATAAAATCTAAAAGAGAGCATCTATAAATACAAATAGGAACATTATAACGTATACAAATTTTTTTTGAAAGCTTAAGAAGACCTAAAAATTATACTTGAAATATATTAAAAATAATTTAAGATTTAAATTATTTCTCGTAAAATGATAAGTAATATTTTATATTAATACTATACTCGAATTTATATTAATTATGATACGGATTATAAGGATTGTAATAATTTATAAGACACACATAATTTAATACAAAACTCGAAATAAATTTCGGCAAGAAATCCCAACGCGAGACACTTCAGGACTCAAAAAGGATTGCGAATACTTGGATAAGTGCAATGTAAAACACACACGCACACGTAATTGGAGTGGAAGGGGCGGGAGAGTGAATAAAGGGGCAGCGAATGAGTAAATGAGCGAGTGAATGAAACGATCGATGACTCGAGGAGGAGAAAAGGATAAGCGACTATATATTTTTATACATGTTTAACAACTTCCTCTTTTATACTTATAATAATACTTCGTTTATATTATATAATTACTCATATTTGAGCATTGAGTATTTAATATTGAACATGGATATCCGATTTTAATTTCATTCGATCATTAACACATCAAATAAAATATTGAACGCGATCGAATAAAAGATATCATTAAATAGGACTTGAATAAGTCGCATTTAAAGATTAAACGCCATGTTAAATAAAGGCGATATTGTGAGAATAATGTAAGATATTGATTTTCTCTGACAATTTATTTTTCACTCGTTGATATTTATTCATTTTTGCTCCTTTCCTCATTCGACTTGAGGCACAAGCGTGCATATTAATATTAAAAAAAAAAATATCGGCGGATAATGGTGGAAGTGCATAAGAAATAAGGGTGGAAATGTGAAGAGTGAGAAATTGACGATATCGAAGTGACGAGCATATAAGGTAAAAATAAAATATCGTGATCAGTAAATTCTAGATTAATTTAGATAAATTTTAAATAATAAAAAAGAAATAACAAATAGAAAAATAAAAAAAATTAATAAAAAATATTCTTCGTTCATTAAGTGCATTTAATTCCTTGTACTCGATGTGTTATATACATTTATTTAAAAAAATGTAAGTGTCACACACATTCCACAATATACTAAATATAAATATTTTTAATGATACAAATAAGTCGCTACAACACATTCGGGTACAAAAGATTAAACAAGTATTGCTTGAATATCTTTCAAAAATCAGGTTGTCTCAAAAAAAAGTTTACATTAAATGTTATATTTTATTTATCGCATTTGGTTTTTTCCTTAGCAAAAATTGTATATGATAGAACTAATTAACATATTATTGAAAATCAGCAAGATATAAGCAATATGCAAAGATTTTAATTACTTCTTTCCTCAACATTTTATTTATATACAAAACAAAATTTGTAAATCCAGAGAAAAGTTTCTTCGATTCAAAGAAATATTTTTTTGTTATATGGTTCAAGAAAAAAATTTCTTTAATTTGAATGTCATTTCTTTGATTTAAATAATATTTTTTGAAATCAAATTAAAAAGTTTATTTGATTTAAAGAAATTATGTTCAAATCAAAGAAATTTTTTCCTTAACCGAGAATACAAATCAAATTTCTTTAATCGAAGAAACTTTTTTCTGGATGATAGAGTCGTACATTCGTAAAAAATTGCACAAAGGCTTACGTAAGCTTTATAACAATTATTTAAATAAATTTTTAATAACTTTCACATCTAAGCAATAATAATTTTCCAATAATAGTTTTCTAAAATTCTTCATTACCTTATAAATTATTAGATGCTCAAATAAAATTTTAATCATGATGAAAAATCGATTCGTTCATATCATCAGTTTGTTTGTAAAATTTTTTGGGACAACTCATACATCGATGAAAGATATGTTTGTTTTGTAAAATAGCGTGAATTAATATAGTGCACTGAGTATTGATTATACTGAGCTGTGACGACTGCTTCTAAAAAGAGCGATAGCACGATGCACTGAAAAGGGAAAGTAAATAGAGGTTTGCAAAGAGGAAAAAGGCAAATACACACACACACACACACACACACACACACACACACACACACACACACACACACACACACACACACACACACACAC
>NW_012130089.1:842559-859086 GCF_000143395.1 Atta cephalotes
CTACTACCGTACCGTCGTGTCGTCGTGACGAGTACAGACGAGAGAGAGAGAGAAGAGAGAGAGAGAGAGAGAGAGAGAGAGTAGCAACAGCTTGATATACACATATACAGACGCAGCTTTTCTCCTTCTTTCCTCATATCTTCATTCTTTTTTCTTTTTTCGCTTTTCTCTTTTTAAGCCGCATTCGCTGTTTTTCTCTTTTCAGACATCTCGTTTCGATGGGAGCTACTTTTAAGTATGGTCGACCTTCCTCTTAGCAAGGACTCCTTCTCTCTCTCGATGATCGCATCTTGAAGAGCCTTCTCGCACGAGATCTATTTGCGCTTTAACCCTTTGCACTCTCACTGATGCGTCGAGATGCGAGATAATCATTCTTATAAAATACTCTTTCGAACAGATAAAGTACAAAACAAAGATTATAATTCATATTCTTCCGTAGTAAAAACAGAGACCTACTCTGATCTTAATTTCGATCATGAATATACAACTTAATAGTGAATTAATAAAAAAAAATAATTTTCTCAAATTGTCTAAAAATCAATATTAAGAACTAGAATATTTTTTAAATAGAGAACACTTAAAAAAAAACATTTTTTATCTACCATTAATTGCTTCACTTTTAGATAAATTTAAATATTAATTTTAAGAATAATATACATTTTTGTATGAATCGGCATTCGTTTACCTTTTCAAAAGATCATTTTTTTCAGAAGAAATAAAAAAAAAAGTCTGACATGAAAAAAGAAGACAAGTTCTAAAAGAAGAAATATGGAGTGTCTCATATCTCGCTCTTACGAAGAAGATCATGAAAGCGCAAAGGATTAAAGACTGAAAAGTCGAACTGCAGTTTCATCCGCGAAAGATAATTCTTATGCTTCTTTTTTTTTTCTTTTCATGCGAGCATTCAACATTCTTCTCTCCGCTCGCTGCGCTATCGCGAACTTCGACGCTGTCATTGAATAATTCGCGTGCTGCATTGTACAACGCAATCGTTTGCGTTACGTTTACAGTACAACGCGTATGTATGTATAACACAGTATGTATAACACAATTGCCGGAATTAGTGCATCAAAAGCACGATGAGTGGGCCGTTGCTTTGCGTCTTCGAGTCCTGCGCGTTACAATCTCGTCCAAAGGAAGACGAAGAGAAGCATTGATCGTTGAATCGATGTTTACTTGTCTACACATAAGTAACTAACGATTATAGTACGCGATGTCAATTAAAGAGGCACATACATATAAGAAAAAGGAAGAGACTGCCCTTCGCAAATATGTGATAATGAGAAGAAAAAAAATAGGAAAACATATATACGCCTGTCTGCATCGACGGTGCGCAAGCATAATTAATTGATGAAAGCACTGAGTTATTTTCGCGATCATAATAAATTATATTATTTTTATAATAAATATTAATCTCGTAATAATTTATATACTTGTTAATATCTAATATCATTTAGTGCTATAATTATTATTATATCATATTTTATTAGTTTGCACGTTAATTCCGTGTAATCTATCTATATTACATATAAAATCATATTAGCGTTAATTGGCAATTAATACGTTTTAGAATGTTTCGGGATCAATATAAATATTAGAAAGTCAATATCTCAATATAATATTAGGAAGTCTCTGTCGGCGAATAATAGGTTAATCGAAGTTAGTCAGCGGAAAATTGTCCCACAATAAGATGCATTTGCCGCTTAATTTATGGAAGTAAATAAATAAGAAATTATGTCGTGTATTATCAATAAGAAAAGCATCTATAAAAATATTTAAATTAACAAGAAAGTTTCATTAAATGTGATTTTTTTTCTTTATTTTTATGAATTGTATTTATATATCTATTTTATAGAGATAAAAATAATAAACCCCCCATATTAATTTTTCTTATTAAAAGTTTTTTTGCTTTCTTCATTTTCTGAAATAATTATTTTATCCTCGAGAATTTTCATTACAATTAAGAAAATCGTGTAACATCAACGTTCGTATCAAATACGAATTATTGATAACGAAAACTCGTCGCTCGCACACCGTCGCGCAGAGAACTTACGTTGATGGGAATTGATGCGAAAGAGATGTGCGGGTGTACCGCGAGTTGATTCCCGTTCATAGTGACAAAAAATATCACGATCAAGTTTTCCGGAGATAAAGACCGATCGGTTACCGTAATTCTCTCGCAATTCGCGCCAGACTTTTGGGAGATTCTCCTCTCATCGAGAAGAAATATGCGTAGCCCCAATACATATTTTACGAAACCATTTCCTCCCATTCCCTCACAGAAGTTCATGTTATCGGTTTGCGATTCGCTTCCTGGTCGATCAAGAGCAACGATCAATTGTTTACGCGATCGTTATCACGCGTCACGAGGTGACGTTGATGACGCATTGCGCATTGTGAGTGTGTGTACGTACGCTTTTCTTGGTCGATGATGATTCGAAGGACGTCTTCGGTGCTCGGAAGAATGCGACACAGTGCTTATTAGTGCAGCCACAGGTAGATAAGTAGCAGCGAGAGAAACTGAAACGGAACGACGCAAGGACCTCGACAGATCTTCTCCGTCCGCAAGTAAAGAAAATTCAAGCAGATACCTTCTTTCGCCTCGTCATTATAATATTTCTTGCGAAAGTCGCGAATAAAATGAACGAAATTACAGCGAATTCGAAATTTGCCTAATATTATGCAATTATAAAGATTTGTTATAGAATCGTGTAATTTCATTTACACTATTCTAAATATTATATGGCAAACTGTGAAAAATTTAGATCATATAAACACTTTTACTTCAAAGATACTAAATTTATGTTGATAATAATCGAGCGAAAGGTTAATATTAATGAGATTGTAAAAAAAGATCAATATGTTGTTGCATTGAATTAAAAAATAATCTCCTAACTCTTTTTAATTCAGAAAAGCCAATCATCTGATAATTATTCACTAGTGTCAATAATAATAATAAATACGATGCTCAAATAAGATCAAACCGTTGTCGGTTTGACGATAATCCGATTATTGAACGAATCAGATCACGGAAGCCAGTTGCGTACGTTCCTTCGACAAGTATAGTAAGTTAAAAGTAGAAGAAGAGCAAACATCTCCGTAAATATGTACAAAAACAGATATACGCGTACATTCGTGTATATAGAGATGTACACACGCGCACACACATATGTATCGAGAATATAGTATAACAGATATCGAAGGTACGGACATATAGATAGCGAATAATTAATTATGCGTGGAAAGAGAACGTGGAGAGTTGCAGAATGCAGACAGATCGTATTTTTGTCACGGTCGTGGCACACGCGCGAACGCACGCACGCAATACTGTAAAATACACGCGAGTGGAACATTAAATCGATATAAATTCCGCGGAGCGAAGTCGAAAAGATACTCATACATCGTCACTTCCGCAACAGCGATGCGAAACTTGAGAAGCGAAATCTAATTCACTTATCGCGTAACATTCCCCTCAACTCGAAAAATTTCGATGAAAAAGCTCTGCGCTTTCTTTCGCAGATCATTAAACAGTCCTCCCTTGAATTCTTCTATGCATAATTAAAAAAAAAAGAATATTTTAATTGAAAATTATCCACATAGCATTCTCTTATTATATACAGCGACTATAAAATGAAGTCAAAGCAATCTAGTCGGAGTATTAAACGATATTTCCTTGAATTCTTTTATGTGTAATTAAAAAAAGTATTAAATCGATATTTTAATTGAAAATTCAACATTCTCTAATATATATATATATATAGAACAACTATAAAATCAAATCAATTTAGTTGGAAAATTCCTTTCTTTAGATAAATAATTCGAAATTCTTTTCAGATTGCTTTTTCTAGCACATCCGGTACAATGTAGCACTTTAATGTTACCGGATATTCATTTAAGAAAGTTCTTTGATAAATTAAGCTTCTTTGATAATTTAATAGATTTTGTCTTGGGAAAATTTTGATTGTAAGCTTTCTATTTTGAAACAGTAAAACATTTTGAGAATATCGCAACTTCTTTTTATTAAAATAAAATCTGTTCAACAAAAAAAATGTCATTTTTATTTTCCTCTCCTCGTATTCGTTTCTTTAAATAAAGAACAAGATTCTTTTAAAAAAAATCCGTGAAGGGAAATGCGACAGTTTTGGAATACCTTGGGCAATAATAAAAAGTACATCGAAAACGAACAAAAACATACGTAGGATGGTTCAGTTCCCATATTTATATTTTTTTATTTATTATATATTTATTTATATATTATTAATATTATTTTCATACTTACAATCTTTCAAAAATCCTCAGATTTGGTAACAACATTAGAATAGTATTTATTTCCAATTATTAAAATAAATGACTACATTTTTATGTGGTACTTCTTTGATCTTTATCTCAAAACTTACTAAACTAAATGACTATGTGGTAATTTCTATGTGGTCTTTGTATCTTTGTTTTACACTAAATCATCATAAATGAAAGACACAATATCTACTATATATATTTTCAGAGCTTAACGAAACACCGTACATTGTTCACGATGTATCTTTCAGAGTCCCAGTCTGAACCATCCCTTGTAATTATGAAAGTTTATTCGACAAAAGGGACGAGAAAAGTCCGTCTTTTGCGCACGTTCGTGTGGCGCCTCGCCGTCTCTCGGAGCGCGTCGATGCGTCGTCTTACAAATCATCATTCCGTTCTGCCCCGATCGATTTTCTTTTCTTTCTTTTATTATTATTATTATTATTATTTTGATTTTCTTCTCACGATTCTAAGATCGCAGGCACTGGGTTCGTTGTCCCCCTTCCCTTCCCCTGTGAGGAGTGAACCCACTCCACTCGTTCGTCGCGAAACGAATCCTCTTTACCCTCTCTGCTTTATACGTTCAAACCGCAACACGCCGCTGGAATCGTCGCCTCCGTGTGTGACGCCAGAGCTGGATAAAATACTACTTCGAAAACATCGCACGTTTTTTGCCCACGTCCTCGACGTCACCTGCAATCCTCCCCGTATCCCTCTGTACACACAGCCCCCACGAAGCTTTTCTCTCCTCCACCCGCGACTTGGAGATCCCGCAGGAGGTTGTCTCGCCGACGTGAATCTTGTGCAAAGCGGAATCGGCGCGCCCGCTAAGAATGTTTAACCAGTCAAGTGGCGTTCGTCAGTACGTCAATTATCTATTATTAACGAAACCGTGAGAAAAATAAGAAGGATGAGATGTGCGAGACTTGGTCCTTTGATGGCCTCGCGCGGTCAGATAAATTAGATTATTATAGAAACCTCCACTATAAAAAGTATCGGTGTGGATTTAATATCCACCATATATTAATATTAACACCAACATGTTATAGATCTCAAATTCCTTTTAAAACCCATAATATTAATATTAACATCAAAGAAGACTAGATTGCTTTGGCTTCACACCAGTGAGAATTATAGATACCATATGTTAAATTCACACCGCTATCTTTTAAAGTGTCAGAGAGTGAAAATTTAATTTGAAGAGATTCATAGTGCCTAGTCAGTCTTCTCGATTTAAATTTAATCGGTCGAGGCTACGTATTCAACCGCTTCGTACTTGATATTATTTCACGTCTACTTCACGGTCTATTAGCTAGACCTCGACAATGCGAATTATGTGAATCGAATCGATCGAGGTACTCGCCACTTGACCGGTTAATCGAAATAGTACTTTGCCCACCTCTCTCTGGCATGACTCCTTTTTCTCTTTGCTGCTATTTTCATTTCCTTTTTCTCTCTTTTTATTTCAAAGCAGTTCGAGGTGGAACTCCAAGCGAGCAGTGGCGCCTGTCTTGCTGCAGTAGCGCGTATAACGATTCGTCGATGAAAATCATTCCTAGTTTACGAGACAGAGACAGGAGGAGGTTCGAGGTTGTTCGAAGGTTTTGAGGAGATTACGGGGGACTAAATGAAAGGGTTGCGGGAGGGCCGCTACACGGGATTTGATTCATAGAAGAATATGGGGATGGTGCACCGACGCGGGATTCTCGAAGACGATCGAGAGAGGATCGAGGGGTCGATGCGCAAATAAAAGGAAGGAACAAATGCCGAAAGGGATAGACTCACCTCCTCGCATAGCGCCAGCATACGCCTTGTGCTCTCCAGAGACTGAAACAAAGTCGATTACGCCGGTTATCACACGTGTGACCCGAGGAATCGCGAATGTGTTTTAAAATTTTAATTTTTTCAGAAGAGCTACAATTTTGATATACTATCTTGTCCCTGATACTTTTTCTCACGCTATGCTAGATTATTTTTCAAGAAAAGGCATTCCCTAAATCTGAATCAGTGGATAATCATTGTATCAGTGCCAATGATAATCAATGAGATGCGAGATCCCTAACCTAGCTAATCTTTATTATGTGATTTAATTAACCTTATTTTAGTGCATAAATTCAATGAATATGGTATTGGAAGATTAAAATTAACGTGCAAATATCAGTATTTTAATTATATAATGCTCAAACATTCTTCCTCTTTTAGTTGAATTTCACTGATTATGCCAAGTATGTTATTAAATACAGTGCCAAGTATGTTATTGAATAATTAGTGACTATCCTGATTCAAATTTAGAGAGCACAAGTACGATTTCTTTTGAATTCCAATACACCAGTAATTTTGTGCTACAAAGATGTAAGCTGAGAGAAAAGTGTTTGTGACTCTAATTGAATGGTAATATAATTATGGCTAAGAGTTTTATTTTTATTACTGTTAAAATGTTAAGAATAATAATCATATTTGCAATTCTATCAAAAAATATACAGTTGACATCGAAAAGGTCTAATTATAGTTCAATTATGATAATGGCAATCATTTTTTTTCTCATTCTTTCCGAATAAATATAATTTATTCGAAAAAATCGATTTCATTGTATTATTAATAAATTAGTTATTTAAATAAGTTCTTAAAAATGATTAAAGTTAAAGGATTCTTCGAATTAAGAATAACATTGATTACTTTTAGAGAAATATGAATAAAACATGCAATAATGGCTTCGTAAATAAATTACTATTTTTAGCTATCTTGAATTAATTATACATAGATAAATAAGTCAATTTAAGACGCTTAATAACGCATGTGCTGAAAATTGTGAAAGATCTACGAGATGTTTCTATTCGATAAGTTTGCCGTGCGCCGACAGCGCAGATACGCGAGAGAGGATTTTACGCTGATTTGTCGCCTTTCTATTGTCGCGGATAAACACGAGAGTTTATCCTCGCGCGATTAAAACCGGAATTCGAAGTTTCAGCGAAACTACATTGATTTCAATCCCCACGTCGTAAATCCTCGTGGATGTCACATCGCGTGAATGTATATACGCATATAAAATATACACATACATGTATCTGTATACATATACAATATCAATATATCTCAACTCACTTCATCCGTAGTCTGACCGGCCTTGAGCTGTAACTCCTGTAGTTCGGTGCGGGGCGGGCCGCCCTCGGCCGCACCCGCCGCTGACGTCGGTGCAGGCATCGCCGGCTGGTGATCTGGTGCCTGACAGGGAATTAGATGCCAGGCGACGGTCTTCCTCTTCTTCTCGGCGAATCTGCCTTCTTGTCTACCGGCCCCTCAGGATACCGGCGACGGTGCGACGCCGCTTTCTGGATGTTCGCCGAGACCAGAAGGGCGAACCGCTTACCGCAGCCTGCAACACACAAGCAACGAGTACGAGATCAGACCTCGTCAGTTCCGCGAGGAGAGGACGATGCACGAAGAAGTTTGGATCCCTACGTGGTGAATACGCGGTGTGCGGTACCGGACGTGACGTTCGTCAAGACCTGACAAAATGGAAATGCCGTCCTCGTGGAGTCACGTCTACCCAGAGACCATCCTCTCCCCTCGGAGACGATGAGAAGCAGGGTGGGAGTGACAACGTCACGTCGGAGCACTGTCTATTAGAACTTTTCTCCTTCAACGACCGCGCGACGGCAAAGCCGGTAACGAATGAACGAACAAATGAACTCAGGGAACTCGAGATAATGTCACCTTTCTCGAACGAGATCACGAATGGAAGCCCTCGCGAGGTGACGACGAGGTAGACTGGAGGGTACCATTCGACGACGACGCCGAGGAGAGACTTTGCGGAATTCCGCGGGCGGATTGGCAGCCGTGCCGCGGTGTACCGGTCGTTGCGGCAAATGTATGTGTGAATTTACGTGTATACATTGTATACGTGTATGTGTACGGTCAGCGCGTGTGCGCGCGACTGCACACTCACACATGACGACATGGAAAATCAATACCCCCGACCGACCGACCAACCGACCCACCGACGATGGCGTCGGGACGCGCAGACGCGGCTCCGTCGTCGTCGTCGTCGTCGTCGTCGTCGTCGTCGTCGTCGTCGTCGTCGTCGTCGTCGTCGTCGTCGTCGTCGTCGTCGTCGTCGTCGTCGTCGTCGTCGTCGTCGTCGTCGTCGACGTTTGTTCGTTCGTTCTCGTCTACTCTCTTCGGCTGACTCCCTCAATACCGACGTGGCCGGTGCGAACAGGACAAATGATCAGCTGAGTGCGGGCAGGTCAAGAAACAGAGACGCGTTTCCCGCCGCGAATTACCGTTAGAGTGAGGTAAAAGAGCATTTTTAATGAGGCTTTTTAGGTGAAAGATTTGAGAAGGATGGAGGAATGAAGTTTCCGATGTTCTTTTAGAAACGAAAAGAGAAATGCTTAATATTAAAATATCAAATATTTAAACTCTTTCGAGATTCCTTTTTTCTTCTTTCAGTTTTTTTTGATCTTGACATTCATTGAAGTGAATATTATTTTTCTAAAAGCCGTTACTTAAGCTTAACTCTCAAGCCATAAGAAATTGACTAATCATAATCGATTATTTTTCTCACATTCGACTGTAATTGATCAATTTTTTACGGCTTAAGCTTAGGTAATGGCTTATTATAAAATATTAATTTTAATTCTGAATGGCAGAGAAGCTTCTTAATAAGAATTCGCAAAAACTAATAATAAAAAAATTACTTTAACCTTTAGAGGCAGAGATCTATTTTCACAATCTTACAGAATTTTTCTTTGAGCAAAATTTATTATAATTCATTATTTTTATTACATTCCCCACTTGTCTCAAAATGTAACATTGTTACAGTGCCATTTTAATGGCTTTCTTATCTTGTAAGGATTAAATTGAATATTTTAAATTGAATATTCAAAAAAGAGATAGGCCTGTTCTAAAAATTATCTAAAAAAAAGATCGATCAAAAATATTGAAAATGGAAAAAAAATATATATATATATAAAAATATCTCTTATATAAGTCTACAATAGAAGTAGCGTAGGATCTTAAATCGTAGAAAATTGATTAATCACAGTCGATTATTCTTCTCATTCGACTGTGATTGGTTAATTTTCTACGATTTAAGACTCTACGACTGCTATGACTTTTATTGTAGACCCCGCATTACGTATTCGAGATTTAAAAAATAATCCTACGATATTACAAAACGGAAACAGTTGATGTTCAAGTATTAAAGTACTTTTACATAGCTCGCAAATCGCAAACGAAGTTCGCAAACGCAGAGGCAGAATAAAGCGTTTGTTTTTTCATCGTATACAGTTAGTTTTCATCTGTGTGTGTTTTGCGTGCGATGATCATCATTCTATTTCAGCATTTGTTCAGCACGAACTACGTTTTGCGATTTGCGAATTATATAGAGACATCCTTAGGGTCAACAATTAAATCAAATACGTCGGACACGCACGATCCAACCAACCAATAACTATCCCAGTGAGAGATGTAAGTTCGTAACGACCACCCTCGCAAACCGTAGAGAATTCCCAAGAGGCCTAAATCTGTGACGCAGAAAACCGCAAGATTCGTATCGTCCGATGTGGATATAGACAAACTTTATTTTGGGAAAACACTTCCGAAATACGATCAGAATCAAGTCACTAATTTGTGATTTCGGATCTGTCTGGAGTAATAAAATCTCTCTGTATCGAGATACAAATCGATCTAGAATTTTCTGTATGGGCGAGACTCATTATTTGTAAAATAGATATATCGTTAAAGGGACGGGGCGGAAAATGAAAACAATGACAAACACGGCAATGACTAATACGGCCCTACGAGTACACCAGTGGCAATGTAACGGATAGCGTAATCTATTGGCCGGCTTTGTCCTTGCCCTCGAGAAAGTTGGCGAGCTTCCAGGTTCAAAGGTACTTCGTCGTTGAACCGATCTCGGCGTCGCTCGTTACGATCACAAACGACACAATTGGGAAACTAAAAGAATCAGCTCGCCGATAACTGTTAAAGCTAATTAAACAAATTCAAATAATTGCAATAGTGAAATTGACTTTTTTTATTGAAAAATTTTACGCGCAAATAAAAAAATCATGTAAATGTGTTCGAACAATAATTTTAATTCTCCGCCAAGTTGCAGACTTTAAGAGGATCCTTAAAGCCGTCTGTATCCAACTAAATCATATAATTTTTGTATTAATAAATATTTTTTTTCTCTTTCACAGATTCAAAAAGCCTTTTCTAGGATTAAAGTATACGCATTAATACGTATTTGTAAGATGAAGTTTATACCGAGAATGACCAAAAATTTCGAAATTGATATATTTTTCATCATTTCTTATGGCGAATTCAATTGGAAACACTACTATTAGTGCGCACTGGTTAAAGCTGTTGTACATTAATTTAATTTGAGTATAAAAATGAAATGTAAATATTTCGAATTATAAAATACATATTTTATTTGAGTATTTTACGATTGAGTATTTTCGATTTCTACGTTTATTTATAAATATATTTTCACGTTATTTTATGTACAACAGCTTAAATGTGCATCAATTAATGTTTCATCAAAATCAAGAAATTTAAATCTTAAGAAATTAAGAAATCTTGTCTTGAATCAAGACAAGACCAAAACAAGAAATTGAAAATTAATTTCAAGACCAAAATTTCTTGACAACAAGTCAAGAAATTTCTTGAAATTTCTTGAATTTTCGACAGTTTTTATTTTTAATACTTTATTATTTTAATATTTTATTATTTTATTTCTGATTTGAAAAATTTTGAATAAGTTTCAACATTTTCAATTGTATTTATTGGTATTTATAACAGATTATATAATAGAAATGTATATTCATATATTCTCATTAAATAGCAAAATAACATATGAGCAGAGTGTAAATCGATTAATAAAAAAATGAAATCCCTGATCTAACCAAATTAAATTATATTCACCGATATATCCTTGTTGTACCAGATGTTAATTTTTACATTTATGTAAAGAAATATATATAAAATCAATATCGCGATATTACTGGCAAAAGTATATTATGTATACATTTGCGTACTACTAATAGTATCAATTAAATGATTAAAATATATAGTAATTATAATAATAATTATATAAATATATAATAATAATAATTATGTCTAATAATTTCAGGAAACTAATAATCTGAAATAGTGAATAATCTGAAATAATGAATTACATTTGTTAGTAACCTCATGATATTAAAAATGATAATTTGAGTAATATTTTTAATCTTTATTAATAGATTTGTGCATAATAGACATTATAGGCATTAATAGGCATTAATAGGCTTTTACACCGTGAATTTAAACGTAGTAAACTATGGGACGACTCGACATTTAATTTGTACCTATTCTTATTATCTCTTACGACGCGACATAGTCAAAGAGCCATAAGGGTTAAAAAATCAAGAAATTTTAAGAAATTCAAAATTCTTGAATTCAAGACAAGAAATACAATGTCAAGAAATGATCAAAATAAAAAAGACAAAATTTCTTATCTTAAAGATCAAGACAAGAAGTGTTCTTTAAGACAAGAAATCTTGATGAAACACTATCACCAATGCGCTCTGAGTCCAATCGAATTCGCTATTAGTGAAACAAGGCATTTCAAGTTGTCAGTCAAGTCACGATACATTTACTTGATACGAAAGTTTTGCCTATACTTATGAAATAGTAATCCACAAACACGTAGTTTGCACGAATAAATAACGTCAAGTTCTTAGAATTAGACTTAGACGGCTTTATCGCGATGAATTTGTTGTACGAAAATTGACACGAACGTGTGACGTGTATTATAGATTAAGATATTGATGTGGTAGTATATAAAGACACGTCGGTGTGCTGGAAAAAGAGTCTGGTGAATTCGAGCTTCGTCGGAATTCGAGCTTCATTTTAGGATCCCTTTAAAGGTTGCCGTACAAATTTTCAAAAATAGAACTTATCGCCAAAAATCATTTTCGGAATACACTAATTTAACTCGAAGAGAAAGAATTTTCTCTTCGTAAAAATATTTTTGAAAATTTCCTTCATCTTTAGAGAATTTTTATTTACATATTTAGATATTTTACTCTCAAAAATCTTTTAGGCCATTATTATTTTCGGTTCGCGTCTTTACTTAAATGATTTAATAAAGCTTGCTCAAACTGGAGAAAAATAAAAGAACAATGAGACTTTGATTTTATCTCACTGTTTCTTCTACTTCTAGATATACGGTTTATGAATTATGATAGCAGCAAAACGACTACAGATGCAACGAGGTCAGCAGACTCCAGGTTTTTCCATAACTTACAAGAAAAAAAGGGGATCATTCACGCAAGCCTGCGGTACTTCCCAAAGGATCTCCAAAGGATTACGCGACGGTAATTGGTGCATGGTCGCGGTGTCACGATAGAACGACGTCATTCCTGTAACCACCCACGACCTGGATGATAGGAACACGCAAGTGGGTGATGGAGAATACTCTAAATGACACGTGTGCGGTCAATCGTGCCGCAACGTGCAACGATGCAGCTATCTGGATGCACTTGCAGTTTGTCGTACGCATTGCAGGCTGTTAGTGCTCGGAGCAGGAAAGAGAAGAGGAAACTCACGCATAGATAAAACTCGCGATAAAACGACAAAAATAAAAGTCGAATGGTTTATCCGACTCGTTTGACTCGTTTGACTCCAAAGAGAGAAATGAAGAATAGAAGGATTTTAACAGGTTTTTATCCGGTATTCGCACGGTGGAAACGAATCGCTTTCGACAGTTGCAGCAGACATATCACGAGATGGATTTTATTACGACAGTTATACTCGTCGTTACACACAAATGTTACAAAAAGTGCTATCTTTTTGTTAGATAAAATTTTTTTATAAAAATTGATGTTGAAAGTAACGAGAGCATAATAATGTCGTATAACATTTTGTAGTAGATACAGATGCGATTTATACCGCAATAAAAGAGAAACATAAATCTTATTCGTAAAAAAAGTCAACACATAGCTACGATAATGTTCATAATCGCGGCACGCATTCGTCATGTAAATGGAACGATGACGAGCGAGAAAGAACGGAACTTTATTTTCCGCTGGCTGCTGAGAAAGTTATTTCCTTCGGAGTGAAGTGAAATTGCGCAAGGATCCTTTTTTCGTTTTTCTTTTGGAAATCGTCCCGGCGCGGTGACGTATGATTACCACACTACTTTTTAATTTATCTAGTCTGGCAGTTGACAGACAACGAAAGTTCATGCGTGTCCTGCGACTTCAATGAGTATCGATCTAGTTGCGCAATATTACTCTAAAGGTGAAATTGATATAATCGCAATCTTCATTTTGTCACGCACTGCTGATGCAATCGGAGCATAAAAAATCACATTGTTCCTCGCCGTTTATGTTACAGAAAAAAACGTTTCTGCTAAAGTATTAAAAAATTTAGCTACACTGGAAAAAATCCTAAATTAAAAAATTATTTGTTTGTATAATTCTAAATAAATATATGTTTATCAAATACAAACATATATTCATTTAATACAAGAATCACTAATTTGATTAATTATCATTTTTTAATTTTAAGTAAATATTTATTTACAGAAAGTAAGCGTTTAGTTAGTATTATGTTTAGTTAGTATATTTCTAAAAATAATTATGTTGGATTATCAACAGAATAATTATGTAGAATGTTCAAGCTGGTTGTTAAAACTGTTTAATTATATACTTAGGCGTCCTACACAATTATTTCGGTAATAGTCCAACAAAATTATTTTCAAATCTAAATCCAACAAAATTTTAGATACATTTCAGTTCTTTTCATTTTCATTTCACATTTTTCATCAAATATTGGAATTAATTTATTTGCGCAGAGACAGAATCAGACAAACGATGTCTCTAACTATATACAAATTGACTTTTTCTGAAGAGCGCGATCTATTGCGTTCTATCATCACAATTATTTTTAACAAGTCATGTCGTATTTAATCGTAAATCGATGCAATTCCATTGTAATATTTTGCTAATAACATTGGAAAAACATACACCGTGTTTATCTCACGCGATATTGTCAAAAACAACATCAGAGGAGTAACAGTGGAATATGGCAAGGGAGTGAAATTATCGCGGTAATTATATTTGCGGTAGATCCTGCCCGCAATTTATACCTCCCCTGTCCTCTCCTCAGTCGTTTATTGCCTACGTAACAATAGCTGATAGTTTCATTGTGTATGGGGGTGATTATAATGGATCGAAAGTATTGCACAAGTTTAGATGCCGGGATAGATACAGGAGCATCTCTATAAATACAAAAGGATAAATGAAAAAATCAATATTTTTATATCTATTCACACGCACGTGCACGTGAGTCACCCATATTCGTGTCACTTGTAAGAAGAAACGACACGTAATGTGAAATAAAGGAAAAAAAGGTAGCCGTAATCATTTTCTTACTCACGAACTGTAAATAATAAGATTTTCACAAAGTCCTCTGCCAAATTTACATAGACAAAAAACATTTCTAACTTGTATTGGAAACAATACTCCACTCAGGTCCTCCCAATCCAAAATTTCGTATTAAATTTTTAACATATTCGAGTATTAATTTATAATTCGATTATGTTATCTAAAAAGTTTGTGTTAAATTGATATGCAACATTTCTTAGAATCAAAATAGCACAATTTATGCGTAAATGAACAAATAGTATAAAAATAATATACTTTAAAACGTAAATTCTAAGATGAATGAATAAAACACGTATTAATTTAATATAAATATTTATTTCATTGAAAAAATGTTTCCACGATTTGTTTACGTCAGTATTATCTTTTTGTGTTTATTTTTCACAATAATATTTGTGTGTTCTAGCATATTCTTGTGTTAAATTAACACATAAAGTGGATCGTTTGGAATATGTAAATTATATTAAATATAACACTAATTTTCCAATCACATATTTACAACAGTCAAAATTAATAGTCGATTTCGCTGTTGTTTTATCATTTTGCGAAAATAAATTGTCTCGATTTTAACTTTTGTTCTACACACTTTAAAAAAAATATTTTATACAGTCAAGAAAAATAAATAAACAGAGATGTAAATAGTAAAGCAATTTTTTTTGTAAAAAGATACATATTTCAAAAAGTAAAAAAATTCATTTAGGGCCGTTTTTGTTCTACCTTCAGGTAAACAATTTATCTATTGGATAAACGAAAGAGTAAAAGAGTAAGAGCATAAAAGAGAAAGAGAGTAAAAAAGTGAGTTGAAGTTTATTGAAAAGTGGAACAATCCAGTCTTAATATTAAGGAAGCCTCGTTTTATTCTAATTTCAACAGCAAATACAATTTATTTGTAAAAGTACCCACGTGTACCTATAAGATTTGTTTACTTGTAAGATTATCTTAGGTCAACAATCGTCTAAAATTAAACTGCCACGCGTATAACGCACAAAGAGACCAGAAATTATTTTTATCTGCGTAATATAATATGCATATTTTATCTCATTTCCATCGCAAAAGATGCATTTCCATTTAACTTAAAAGCGAGCCTGCGAAAACAATCTGGTCTCAATTAATAATAGCTGTAACATAAGTAAGTTACACATGATTAACATAAGGATAATACAGTCTCGTAAAATAAACAATAACAAAATTGACTGTTAATTTTAATTATAAGTTCAAGCGTGCAAAACTATTCAAAGTGCACGGCTTTATGATCTTGAGTTGGCTGTAGATCTCACTTGCTACTTAATCTCGCGAAAATGTATAATATACTGAATGAAGCCAAAAAAATCAGTTAGGATAAAAGTTAAATTTAAATGTCAATAATCGAATTCTGCAGTACCATTGCGACTTGTTAATAACGGTGGAAAATAGGGTGAACGATATTTTAAACATCAATATTTTTGGATTTTTTTCGCAATAATTTTTAATTCTTTCGATATTGAACATCTATCGATATTTGAACAAAAATATCGAATTTCCGATATGGGGTGCGTTCTGTTTTATGCTTATAGCACTTGTAAGCATTATCATTTGTTTTTATTTAATATAACCGCCCCACGCCCTCTATTAATTATGTATATAAGCGCGTGTTAGTTTAGTAATTAAAATTGGATTGAAACTTTCATTACTTATCAGTAGGTTATATTCATTATAAGATGTATAAAAGATTAGAATCATATATAATAAGTAAATATAATAAAAATAAAATGTGTAAATGTATATATATATATAAAATATAAAAGATATTATATAT